>NC_136500.1:44365610-44373110 GCF_053919585.1 Euprymna scolopes
GATGCCAAAAACGATTCTTTTAATTGGTATTTTATTTACACTTGTTTAAAGCAAACTCTTCTACTGCTGATAGTAATGATAAAATAATGAAAATCTATTAATTTTAATAAACTACCAGTAAAACTAAAATTAATAGATCATCCTTCAGAAGTGGATTTTTACGTTTGAGAAAATATCTGCACATTTAACATGTATTTTTATGGTAATCGTGAAAGAAAAAACAACTTTATAGCTAAATATTTGGGGATTTATAAAGAATCGAAGTCGGTAATTGTATCGGAATCGAGAAAATTTTCGAATTGTCCCAACACTAATGTATATAGTCGTCTGTTTGTCTAGCAGCTCGTGTTGTCTGTTGTTTTAGAAATTCAACTAACAGTTAACAGGAATCATTAATTGTACGTTACAAACACAGGTATTTACAACGACGAATAACACTTTTCTGTGTCGGTGCATCAGATGGGAACATTCGTTTCTTCATTGGTTTGTCCAGACTGACCGGCTTGTAATAGTTGCAATGAATATTTCTTCCATCCGAACGAACGACAAACGACACTCGAATGATATTTTACGTATAAACGTATTTTCTGGGGTTACTTGTCTCTGACTTGCGTGCATTTTCTTCTTGCTTCTAGATTTAATATAATGTCAACCACTAGAGTTTCCGTGGACTTCAAGAGACCAAAATCTTTTCGATCCAATTGCCGTGCTCTATCTTACTCTGTGTCTATCTAACTAACTTCTCCCTCTGACTGTATGATCTCTTTTCCTTAATTTGATTCTATGACGTAACCAACCAGGTCACTCTTTAGTTTGGTAAAATTATAATTGTATTTGTTTATTTTGCTAAGATTCCAAGGTCTATTTTCTTACATAATATCTAACTGAAATTGATAGTTTTTGAAATTAAATTCCAAAATGTTTCATTATAAAACTCTTACTCTGAATATGCCATTGTGTTGTTAAGTTATTTATCTTGCTAAAATTTTTGACGCGTAAATATTTTATTGCGACTTTTAGAGTATGATATTAAATATTTCATTTCAATAATATTTTTCTCTATTAAATGTTTCATAGTCAATAAAATTCGAAGCGTTGTCTCACCGCTTCACGTTTTTGCCAATCCGCCATTACACGGGTGTCCATTTATTCAACATATTTTTCTTTATTTTTCAAAAATGTTCCTACATTTTTCACTGTACACCTTTACTGCACCACATTGCTCATGGTACAAAATAGGAAAACAAACAACAATACAAAATAAAAAGCAAAATATCACCCATTCTAGGCATTTCTCTTTTTTTCCTGTTCTTTGTTAACTTGCCGGGTCTCAGTGCTACCTCTGCGCCAGTCCTACTATTATTTGCAAGACCTTAAATAGAATAAAATGTATTTCAATCTTCATTTTTTAATTTTTCATGAACACATTTTTTTCAGTTAAAACAACAGCACGAAACAAACAAAAAAAAGAAACCAATTTTTATCCGCGTAATAGAATAAAATAGATTTCAAACCTTTTTTTGCGCGCCAAGAACACGCCATTTTAATTGTCATGAACACATTTTATCAGTTCGATGAACATATTTTTCTAGCCGTATATCGGGACACACCCTGATGGATAACTTTCCGATAATTCGCGGTAACCGTGTCTCAATTTTTCAAATTGATATCCGTGTCTCAATTTTTCAAATTGATATCAGATAGTACCATATATTAGATAATATGTAGTAATAGTCCTAGGGTTTCCCTGTTATTAGGTGTACAGGGAGGAGGGTTGTAACTGTAAGGCAGAGGTATAAATATAGGGGAGCAAAGTTGATGGAAGTGAATAAAGAGACAAAAATAATTAGGATGTGGACGAGTTACGTGGTGGGATAATAAGGGAAAATATACTAATATATATATATATATATATATATATATATATATATATATATATATATATGTATATATATATATATATATATACTAGCGGGCAGCCAGGCGTTGCCCGGTCGTGCAATACGCTTAAACATGATATTATAATGTATGCGGATTGCGTATGTATCATTTTAGAATTAATCCTCTATTGATTGTTATATATTATGGGAATAATTTGTCCGGTGGCCTAATTTGCAAAAAAAAAAAAATTAAAAATCAAAAAATATGATGATAAGGTCGTTCATCAAATTCAGTCTGTGTTGGTTTACAATATCACGTCAGCTGATATTTGTATTTGACGATGAATGTTATGGAAAAATCACTTCTGATTAATGTTTAGTTTTGCGGCAATTTTAAATGAATCTTCTTTTATCGTAAATTGAATTCATTAATAAGAAAAAGTTTTAATAAATGGTGAAGTACACCCCAGCTTGATAAGGGGATCAGTCGATCTCTAAACTATTTGGGGGGGGGGGTTAAGAAGAAATGATTTGCTGAAAATTTATCATCTCTTTTTGGCCGGTGTAACGTAAAATATTCCCATGTAAAAATATTTTTTTATGTATAAGAGAGACAAGTTATTTTGAAGATCGGATTTTTTCAATTTTCGATAGTTGTCTGATGAATTTCTGTACAAAACATATCTAAGAACACTGCCAGATATAAATAAGCTTTGTGTGGAATTTGCAAATGATATGTTCTGCCGTTTCGAAACCAATGAGGAAGGAACACATTGTTATGAATAAAGGGTGAAATATAATTGAATAAGCCTATTTTTCCCATAAATACATACAATATATATATATATATTGATATTAAATCATCGCCTAGAGTATAAACTAATTACTTATAATCATGATTTTATTATATTAGCACCAACAAAAAGCTATTTAAGAGTAACTTAGAAGTAATATACTATTTGAATGACAACTATTTTATGCAAAAAAAACTTTGATTGGTGTTATACAATACAGTAGACGGTATGGCACATACCAGTCGAGCATACGGCCTCGACAATTAGTCCGACAGTAGCCTGTTTCTGTTGAGCTGCTCGGACATTTTTTTAAACGCGAGTGTACTTCTCCTGATGTGTTGACATTTCAAAACATTTCACAGGACAGAAACAAGACAGGACTGCTGTTTGTCTTATACTGAACTGAAAGAGGTTCGGCTACATCTTTAGAGGTGCTCACGAAGAACAGTACTTTGTGCAAAGATGAAAAGTTCCTCGTATTGTAGATTCACATTTCCAGTGATGGTGCTGTACGGCAAAATTAAATCAGCTTGCATTCTCAGCTGTTTAGACTTTGATATTGCTCTTTCTTCGTAAACGTACAGAGTCGCAGCACCACCCTTGTTGCCAACCTTTAGACATACTCAATTTTGTGTAGATCAGGATTTACTGTTGATTTAAAACAAGGGTCAGCAAACTCCGGAACCGGATCAAGCACGCGAGGACATTTTTATTGGCCTGAGAGCCTAATTACCAATGACTATACTTTAGGCACGTGCAAAATTGATGCCGATGCTCAAAATGAATAAACATTTTGACCCCTCCCTTTACTTAAAAATTCACCAAAAATCAGGAAATTAACCAATTTTAATGAAATTTTCAGTATTTATAAAATAATAATAACAGAATATATTGAATCCAGTATAGTAATTAAGAAAACGATATTGAACTTTTTACAGGAACATTACGATAAAAGTCCCATAAAGTCTGTATTAATGTATTTGATATAACTCGAAGAAAAATGAATTTCTCGAACTACCGATATTATCATTGAATTAAGCATTGTTTATTTAATATTCTCACAAAAACAATTATAATAGCAAAAAATATTTCGACCTTTTTCTTTTTATTACAGGATTCACATAAATTTTATTTATTGCGGACTATTATCCTCATCTTTTTATTAGTTGTTTCACGACGTTTCGGCCAATTATTCCCCTGGCCTTCGTCAGGTGGTAACCGCAACGGGATAGGAACTCTGAATCTCCTAACTGCATTCACTGCAATTACTGCCTTCTATAATTGTTGTCGTCTCACCACGTTTTGGCCAAGTAAGTCTCTGGCCGGCTTTGGGTAGGATTAAAACCGCTATCTTCAAACAATTCTCACCTGGAACCATAGAGATTCAACGTCTCTATAAATAACGCCACAGGCCCCGAAGGTCGATCAAGGTTGGATTTTTAGTCTTATAAATTCATGTTTATTATCTGATCTTCCATGGTCTGATCCGCACCGAATGGTATATGTTATTTTAATTGGAATTTATTGAGATGAGTATTATTTCATTTTATTTATTGCGGAGAATTATCCTCCGCAATAAATAAAATTAATAAATAATACTCATCTCAATGAATTCCAATTAAAATAATATATAGGTTTCGCATAGTTTTTATATGTAAGATTTTAATATTTTCCTTGCTTTAATGAATGTAAAACTTTCGGCGTAACATAATTTTTATATAATATTGAACAATGATTAAAAAAATAATTTAAAAACAGGAATAAAAATAATTACATTAAACAATTGTAAAAATTATACGAACGTTCAGGATAGGAATGTACGAATGCCCGTCTGGGAAAAAAAAGAAAACTAACACCCCTTTCTCCCTTTTAATTACATGACGTCATTTTCACAGTCTTTCGACTGGCTGAAATTTTGGGCTTCCGTATATTCCGTGTTTACAAAACTTTCGTTTGTTGTGCTTTTGCGAATGGCAGAATCACTCGGTTTGGAGGCTAATTACGCTATTTTTTGTACAAAGTGTTTTTTTTAATTTAATTCAATATCTTAGGACTTTACTTTACTAATTATCTTTTAAATAGACCCAGAAAACTGATATTTATCTTTTAAAGGATTTTTACAATGAATTTATTTAATTTCAAAATTTAGTTGAATTGGTTAGCTCGCCGTGAAAACATTTGTTATAACTATTTTTTTTTTTTTTCATGTGTACAAATATGTTTTTTTTCTTTTGGAATTAAGTTTAGTCCTTAACTTTCAAATCAATCAAAAAGCAATCGGAAACCTACAAAAAAATATGATAAATCGGCTTTCAAAACTAGGTCCCTCTATCTTTATTCGTCCATTTTTGCCCGTACCTACTTAACTTTTAACATGAGAGACGAGGCTTTCGAATTCAACAAAAGACCTGCTCGTATCTTTCTCTGATTCACCCAACCGAATTTGAATAATATCACCGAAGAAACGCGATCAAACCCCAATGCCCCACATTCTTGCGTAAAAAAAAAATTAAAGAAATAAACATAAAACAAAAGCTGAGAACCGATGTGACCCACTGACCGTTGACAGACATTAAGCGGGGACAGCTTCAAAGTGACAATGCTATCTCAGTCAGCTTTCTACTTTATCCCTTCAGCAGTCACCCCCTTCCTATCGCTTGTCCCTTCGTCGTACCGTATTTCTTTATTTTTTATTCCTTTATTTTTTTGCTAAAATGATTGCCATCGGTAAAAATGTTTGATATGTCGTAAAATAAACTACTTCATCCAACTCGGATTAGGGAGGTGGCGATACCTGTAAGAGATTGCCGACGTTACACTACACTAGATTGTAAGCTAAAATAACTTATTGATTGTTATTGGGGGGAGTACTACAACATATTTCGTAATTCGAGACATATAAAGAACCTTAGAAAGTAAGTTTTGCACCAAACATTGCAAACATTTACGAAAATTTGTCATTTTAACACCCGACCATGGCACCTACTAAGCAATTACTATAAAGTAAGGCGAAATAACAACTTCTATGGAAAATGTTCGCCTGGGCTCAAATCTTTCGTTACTTCTAGTAAGACATCCACGAATTTTTATTTCAACAACAACGAACAAAGAATGTCCCCTTTCTTTACATTTCCGTAACGTCAGGTATAAGTTCCATGGACAGAACCTCTTTGTAATGGTTTTCTACCCATGGAACACATAACCTAGACACTGCATCCCTGTTGTATACAACTTTATCGTATTCAAATTCAATGGCAACACATTCTTACACTTAAATGACCAAAAATAAGTAATGAAACTCAGTTCATGATATTATTTAATGGTACTACACATACAGCGTTAAGTTCTTTAAGTTGATAATCATACCGGCAAATTAACTCTCACCAGCGAGTGGCTCTTGGCCTTGATAAGTGGTTGTTTATCTCTCTCTCTCTTTCTTCCTCCCCCCCCATGGCCGGAAGATGTGACATAAGAGCAGGAAAAAACACTCCGGCCTACAAAAAATGCATGTACAGTCCCATCGACATTCCCCGGTGTGGATTACTTCAGGCGATTAGCAATAAACTAACACCTTCTCAAAGGAAAAAGATTAAGCCTGGGAAAGTGAACCTTCTAGAACTGCGCATCACAAAGGAACGTAAAATTCAGCCAACAGAACAGAGGTGTGCAGTCAACCAGAACCCACGACTATCAAGCAAGTAGAAAGATATCTAGTAGTTAAACCCTTTTTATAGATAGAATTCGGTTAGCAAGTAGAATAAGAGTTAAAGTATAATAAGTTGGAGACACCCGTGACCAGTAAGAATGCAATAATACTATAGCAGAGTTATCCAATTGGTTCTCTGTACTCAATCCAAAATAATGATTGGTCACCTTTGATGCATCCAAAACCAAGCTTCTAACTTTTCACTATATGCGCTCTGATCCCCACTTAGCTCAAATTGAGATAAACAGCCCTCGTCTTCAGGAAGAACCTTGTTTTGACAAGCCTGACATAGTCCGATTGGTCACATATCCCAGAAACTAGCATCTACAATCACTTGCTGATACATGTCGTAAAAAGCGAAAAGAGGGGATTACTGTACTCCTCTTGTTAGTACGTCTTACTCCTCCTACTACTATTGAAAACGTTGCTTTAGACACGTCTACTATTAAGATCGCATATTAAGATCACTCCGCTATTCAACTGACTTTTATTTGTTTTTTCTCGATAGAAAACGACAACGTGTTACACTTTTAATTATCTTTTTTCCACAACCTTCTGCATAGGATATTTTAATGACTTAATGAAATGTGTCGCATGTGATTTTAACCATGTGAAGGCATAAATTCTGCATAGTTATTACAAAGAATCGTAAGCAGATGGCCTGAACGGAGATTGAACCCAGAATTGCGTGATATGCATGACTTCGACCAAGCGCCGAACATTCCCTGCGAGACAAATGAATGTGATGTAGCGAAAAGTCGGTTTTAATCAAATCGGCTAAAAAAATCAACGTTTGTTGTTGAAATGTTTTATGTTTCAATTTGGATGAGTTTAAAGGTTGTTTATTTTTTAAATCTTTATATTTAGTTTGAGGAGAGACGGGCATAGTTATACGATTCTGGTTCACATCGTAATCAGTTATTTTACTTTCTGTTTTTAAGATAAAATTGTTAGTTTGGTTGATGAGTCTATAATGATGGATATTTTTTTAATAAGGAACCTAAGGTCAATTTTTATCATTGGATCTTTGAAAGACAAGATTGTTCGATTATTTTCATTGATTCTTTTTCAGTGTTTTCTTTTCTTTCTTTTTCTTTTCAAAATTACTGACGGCAAGTCC
>NC_136500.1:44375610-44495610 GCF_053919585.1 Euprymna scolopes
TGGAATATTTTTGTCATATTTGGGCTGGAGCATTTTCTACTAGTCTCTTACTTAGAATGGGAACAAAAAGGAATCGCTAACCTAATAGGTCCTGAACTTACAGCTAGGCTTCAGCGTCTCTCCGACCGACGAAATGTTGCATCCCTCTGCCTGTTTTACAAGTATTTTCATGATACGTACTCCGACGAACTACAAACCCTTCTACTCTCTCGGCGTAAATACTCTAGAAAACCCCGACAACCAGCAAAATCTTACTCCTCTACTCTAATATTTTTTCCCCAAGAACTGCTAGAATTTGGAATTCCTTTCTGGTTCTTGCTTCCTTGACTGTTCTGATATGGAGAAGGTCAGGTGTAATGTATGCGGACATCTTGCTGCTCAACTCTCTACATACTAATCCTTGCAATTATGTCCTAGCAGTATCCCACTACATTAAAGTGGAACCGAGCCTTGTTTGTGAAAAGGCAATAAAAAAGATATAGATAGATAGATAGATAGATAGATAGATAGATAGATAATCTTCGAAACAAGAGGAAATGGCAGTGTGTCGGTTACATGAACCATGTAAGTTGTACAAAATCGTGTTTTTATGAGTTTTTTTAAGTAAATATTACGTGACTAAACAGTACGTGACTAAATATGCAGCAAAAACATAATTTATATATATATATGAATATCCAGAAAGAATGACAAATGAATAAATTCCACTAAACAACTTAAATAGGCGTTCGATAAGTATAAGGCGAAGATGGATTTTTTATACAATCTTCGGCCAGGATCACACATCCGAATATTTGATTGATACCTGCAGCAAGAAAGAAACGAATTAGAGTATCATACGTTCACTTCAATGCAAACGGGGTTCTTATCAGGGGTATGATTTGGTTATTTCTAAAATTGTGAATAAATATGTTGCTACTCAACTCCCTATTTAGTGTTTCTATAGATTGGATCCCTAATACTATTGCCTTACTGTGCCTTATTTGGGTTTTAATTGTAGTGAAAAAAATTATGTAAAAAAATTCGATATTTACAATTTTGTTTTTTCATTCAAAGTAGAAAAAGAAATAAGGCAGAAAGTTAAACAAAAATGTATAAACCAGCTTTTTGTCAACTTGAAAATGTGTCACTTTTATTTTTACACAGTGATCACCACTTATGAAGGCCCGGAAGCCACTCACGGATAAGGGTTATTGCAAGTACATTACGTTAGTGTGGAGATTTGATGAAGTGTTTACTTAAGGGGGTGGTTCATTAGGAATTTGTTAACATTGGACTTGAAGACATCCAAGTTGTAGTCCGGTGGGAAGCAGGCAGACGGAACAGAGTTCCACGGGCGTGCAGTTCTAAGAAAGAAGCTTTGTTCATGGAATTCGCGTTTTGATTTAGGCACAGATATAGAGTGGGGGAAATTTTTCACAGTGGATTCAGCTAGACGGGTGCGTTTCGTGAAAGATTGGCGAGGGGGGACCAGAGATTGGAGTTCAGACGAGCACCTGCCATGGAAATAACGATAAAACAAGGATTGGCTCGCAACGTCTCTTCTGTGGGAGAGAGGTTGCAGGGTAGAGAAAAGGGCATCCCCCACTAAGCCACGAAGTCTATTTTGTACTCTGTCAAGGCAGGATAGGCTATTTTTAGCAGTTCCTGTCAAGATATGGCAGCAGTAATCCATCCTTGGACATACTTGGCTTTTATATAGATAGAGAATTGCATCAGTAGTGAGATATCTTCTGGAGCGGTAGAAGGAACCCACCATCTTTCCAGCGACCTTGGCAACAGACTTGATGTACGTGTTCCATTTCAGATCAGGAGAAAAGGTCAAACCCAGAAGCTTGTCAAAACACGGGGCCTCACCCAGACGAGAGCCATCCATCACAATTGATGGCAGATGGAGATCAGAGCGTTGATTATGTAAGGATAGGAGTTTGGTTTTGGATGCATTAAAGGAAACCAGCCACATCTTCCCCCACTGAACAACGTGCTCGAGATCAGAGGAGAGAGAATCAGAGAGAACTTTGTTATTTACAGCCTTTGGTGTGTTGCCGTAGATGGTCGTGTCATCAGCATAGGTGTCAACGAATGATTTAAGTATGTGTTTAGGGAGGTCATTGATGTAGATCGGGAAGAGAGTTGGGCCCAGAATTGACCCCTGAGGGACTCCAGCATTTATATTGCAGGCCTCTGATTTTGTCCATCTACCACTACTCTTATGAGCCTATCGGAGAGAAATGATTTAATGATTGAGAAAACATTTCCAGTTATACCGTAGCTGGAAATCTTGTGAAGTAGACCCTTATGCCATACCTTGTCGAAAGCCTTTGATATGTCAAGAGCAATTGCCCTAGAAAGGAAGCCTTTGTCAAGAGATTCACTAATCCTGTGGGATATAACTGTCAGCACATCTGCGGTAGATCTTGCAGAGCGGAAACCATATTGTGTGTCACTAAGAAGGTTATTTCTGCTGAGGCGGTTGACTATTTCTCTATTTAATATGGATTCCAGCAACTTACTCATAACACACAGGAGACTTATTGGTCTGTACTGAGAGGGAGATGACTTATCACCTGAATTCGTAAATACAGGGCAAACTGATGAGGTCTTCCAGGGAGTCGGAAAGCACTTTTCCTTAAGGCAGTGCTTAAACAGTTTCGTAAGTATGGGAGCAAGTTCTGGTTGAAGCTTTTTTAACACTATAATTGGGATGCCATCAGTGCCAGTTGCTTTACTGGAATCTAGGTTCTTGATTAGCTTGGCGACCTCATGCACGGATATTTGTATGTTACCTAGCTTGTTCTGTGTTATAGGAGGAAATATGGGGAGTTGATGGCCTTCGTCGCATAGGGTAGAATTAGCTGCAAAGTTCTTTGCAAATAGTTTGGCCTTGTCTGACGCTGACGAGATGACCTCTGGTCCATTGATAATGGTTGGGATAGAACGCACACTTCTGTTCAGGATCCTATTTGTTATTTGCCAAAACTGATGGGAACCAAGCCGCTGATCAGCTACTTTGGATTTAACAGACTGAGCATATAGCTCTCTTGCATTTTTTATTACTCTTTTACAGTGGTTGCTGGCAGTCCTGAAAGCAGCTTTAGTCTCAGTGCATCTATTACGTTGGTAGCTATGGAAAAAGTGATTTCTGTGCGCGATAGCAGCAGCACATTCTGGGGAGAACCATGGCTGGCTGTTAGGTTTTTGTTAGAATTTTTTAGATGCTATGCCTACAATTAACCATTCGGTCAGATCTGATACTATAGAGGACACTTCATTTTCAAATATGGAATGCAGCGGTAAATCAGATATGAATGTACGGAAGCTATCCCAGTCAGCCATAGAGTATCGGTATACAGTACGGTGGAGGGGTAAGTCTGGGGGCTTCTTACATATCGTTTTTATCTTAACTGATACGACGGAGTGGTCGGAGGATCCTAGAGGAGAATGAACGGAACATGAACATAGCTCAGGGGAAGTTGAGAGAAAAAGGTCTTTCAATGAGACTAATATTCTGTTTTCTCTATCTTCATCTACTATTTCTTCTTTTATTCTTTTTATTTCTTCACTTTCTTAAAACTTTTTTTTATAGATGCCCTCAAACGGCTGGCGAGAAACGGTGCCTGTATCCTTGAATTAAGAAACTACGTACATGTCTTCGTGTGACTAGCAGACACACAAAATGAAATTACAAATAAGTGTAACACATATGCAAATGACCAAACCGGCTGCAAAAAGGAACGCCACAGCAAATATAAAAGGATACATGCGTTCGGAGAAGCATAGAGATTCGAGACGTGTTCGGAGGAGTGGTGTTCGAGACGTAGCGAGAGAAGCACGTGTTCGAGACACGTTTGTGACGTTACACTAGGGGCCAAAAGTCACACGCGGCAGGAGAAGGAGAAATGAACTGTTTAAATATTTAGGGAAAAAAATTGAGTTGTTAGAAATACTAAATATAAAGGCTTTTGTTAAAAATAAAATTTCGTTGATTTTTTTTTCTTTTCTAATGTTTCCTTGCGACGTGTAAATGACGACGTTACGTGGAGAACAACTAAAAAAACTGATTCAGAACCGGATTACAAGCGTGTATTTAAATTTATTACTAGTTAAAATGAATTTCAATCCTCCAAAAGAATCAATATAATATAAAAGTAATTTCTTTTTGGACAGGTTATTGCTCACTGCTATTTGTTTCTAATATTAAAGGGGAAAACCACTTCCATCCTTCCATCAAAGTAGAAAAAAAACAACCAGAACTTTTAACTCGCAATCCTTATAATGATTTTTTACATACCTTCTGGACTTTTACATTATCTCTCATATTACCAGCCATTCCTTTATTTTATTTCATCACCCGTAAAAAAAAAAATATACTTCATTACTTACCTTATGAATCTGGCGTTGCCTGGGAGCACGTGTGATTATGTACGTACGTTCTCTAACAGCAATCCAAACTACATTTTGATTAAAAAAGAAAAGGAAACCAGAATGTGTCAATGTTGGTTTTAAATCACCAATGCCAAATTCCATGTTATGAGAATATTCAGTTCTTTTCCGGAATTCACTCTTTATTAAAAAAAAAAATAAAAAGAAAAGTATATATAATGTACGTACCGGTGACGAAATGAAAATATCATATTCCAAAAATCACGTAAATTGATCAAGTAGTTATATTTTTATAATGAAAACCAGTATCCAACGGTTAATAGGAATTCGTAGGCATTACAACATAAAGTTTACAAGTTTGAAACAGTGTTAAATTATGTCCCACTGTTTTTTTTTAATTGTTTTCTAAAGTGGACTTTTAAATCATCTCTTATATTACCAGGCATTCCCTTATATTATTCTACCACCCTTAAAAAATTAGATTTTTTACACCTCCTGCAACCTTTTATATGTCAGGCACTCCATCATTTATTTTCTGGGGACAAAAAACAAAACAATGTTTTTACACAATTTGACACAAACATGAAACGATGGCTCTTTGCCAGGACAGGTGGTATTTTCCCCCTTAAACATACAATATCTCTGCAGTTTCAATTTTTTAACAACATATAAACAACGTCAGGCACTCCATCATTTGTTTTCTGGGGACAAAAAACAAAACAATGTTTTTACACAATTTGACACAAACATGAAACGATGGCTCTTTGCCAGGACAGGTGGTATTTTCCCCCTTAAACATACAATATCTCTGCAGTTTCAATTTTTTAACAACATATAAACAACGATGTTAATCAAGACAATCAGACCCTCAATCTGAATTAAATACAACTGCAACATATATAGGCCTCTTCTCTTTCGTCCCAACTGCTTCTTTATTTATTTATTTATTTATTTATTTATTTATTTTAGTGAAGGAGTTTCTCTCTTCCCCTCCTTCACACAAACCATATGCTTGCCTTTTTTTCTTTTAACTTTTCCCACCACATGTACCATGGACCGCCTTTTATCATAAAACCCCAACACTATAACGCTAAGATTATTGACTTATCCCAGGTAAAAAGTTTCACAAAGATTAGGTTCATGAATGCCTCTTTTCTCAGCATCCTTCAGCAATGAATGTCTCACGAATCTTCTGACCAAGTTAATCACCAGGACTTTAATGAAGAATTCGCCGTTGCATTATTCATACCCTATCCGTTGCTTTTCCTAGACTATCACTTTTCCACCAATACACTATTCACCGCCAGTCCATGGCCCACTTACACATCCGAAAACCTTAAGAGATTCTTAAAGTCACATCAAGAAATACCTCCCTCATAAACTTGCTATTCTTCTTGCAAACTTATTCTGTATTCTTTCTACTGTCACCTGGGAAATGAAGGAAAATCACGTCCTAATGATTCTGGAATACGTTTGTATGGAGGAATATTGTAAAATTTTGATCAACCTCTCTCCTATACTTAAATTCCCAGAAAGTAATCAAATAGCATACTGCTCCGGTCATCGAACTCAACCCAATCGCAACAAGGGCTGGGAAATCTAGTGGTGGTAGTGGGGGGGGTTCAATGACTTCGACAACGATTCGGTTACGTATGAGTAAGTCTATATTGACAAGCGTAAAATAAAAATGCGAAGCATATACATGTCTATAGGTAAACCTATTTGTTTATTAATGTTTCTTAGAAAGTTGAGCCTTTAGAAGGATTCCAAATTGTTGCTCTATAAATTAGTCATGTCACATGGTTCTCTCTCTTGAATTCACTCTCTGATGATTGATCTCTCTTTAGAAGGATAGTACTTGTGCTTACATTAAAATAGATGCCAGACGTATTTCTCTCCCATTTCAAAGTGTGATCATCGTCGGTGTCCGAATGGTTAGGTTCATACAAAAAATAATGTTTTTTGACGTTCAACTATATATATCGACCGGCCATAATAACGAGCGTAAAATAAAAACGCGAAACATATATATTATCTATGGGTAGTTTATTTATTAATAAGAACAATTATATATATATATATATATATATATATATATATATATATATATATATATATATATATATATATATATATATATATATATGCCTTGCCCGCTCGTAAAACACGCTTAAATATCATCTTTTAATTTAAGCATCTTGCATATATATTATTATAATGTCAATTCTTTATCGAAGATTGCATATTATATTGTACAAAACACACACACACACACATGCATGTAATTATTTACTATAATAATTATTAAATACCTACAGATAAAAGTGTTTCATCCGCTCGGGATCATCAGTGCAGGATGTTACAATTAACACCGGTTTATAATATTCGAACCCGGCAACGAAGCCCTCTCTGACTCTATTACCAAGGAGCTACTCCATTCGGCCACCATTAACCGCGAGAAATACTATTGAAATTTAAACATTTATTTTTATGTGTTTTTAACGTCTGTCAGAATGATCTAATCATTATATTTTCAACAAAAAGGACCACTTTTCTTTAAAAAGCTTACATAATTTTTTACTATAATAGTTATTAAATACCTACGGACACTGGTGCTTGGATTCTCCCGTCGAATTCGACGTCTGAGATTCCGCTATAACAACTAAGTTGTTCGGAAATCCACACAGATGATTTGTTTATAGTGGTGAAGGCATGTATATATATATACATTAGCGTGAAAACTTTTGTAAAAATATTATTGAGATAAATACATTTGAACTTATATAATACATCGAGTGAAAACCAACATTGCTCAGGATTTAATTCAAGTCAATGAATGTTCTAAACTATTAATACTTTATTGTCGTTGAAATTGGAGAAATCGCATATTTTTCAATCAAACCGATTGATTGCCTCCTCTACCCGGGGACCTAATGTGATGAACCGGGAGGAAGGTTTCCATGCGTCCCCGCAGTGTCAGAGTTTGGATAACGTTGCGCTATAGAGAACCGACTGTTAATTTTATTATATATATATATATATATATATATATATATATATATATATATATATATATATATATACTAGCAGATTATCCGAAGTTGCCCGGTATTAAACGTAACGTTAAATTCTTTTTATTAAATGAAGTAAAAAACGGGAAGAAATTAAGATATGTGCATGCGAGTCTTATGTCTTTTTTCGAAACAGTTCACTTTTTGTAAGTTAAAGAAATACTCGAGCCAAGATCGAAACCAAATCCTAAAGACAGTGAGTAAAGTACGATAACCATCAGGCCATTTTTCCACGTGATTGGAAAAGTGTTTTACAACTTACTTATTCTTAACTTTTGTTAAGAATAAGTAAGTTTTAAAAAAATCTGTTAAATGAACGGGTTTAGATAGGTGGTATACTAAAGCTATTAAGCTACCTAGTCCTAAAAATATGCTCCAATCAAAATAGCAAGTATCCGTGCAGGCGCAAAGAAACAAAAAAATAAATACATAAATAACCAACTCCCTAAAAAAATAAAAAAAAAATAGCAGCGAATATCTATACGAGCGCAAAAAAAAAGAAAGAAAACCCATTAAACGCAGTAGCCAGGCTCGGACCTGTAACGCTAAGAGGAAATTGAGGTGAAAAAAGCAAATGGTTTAGTCGTCTCGCCCACGTAACTTGTGAAGTCATGGACGGTCGAAATAACATGTACATTGAGATCGTGAGACATGAACGACTTTGCAAAAATGTCGACGCAAAAACTGACCCCTCCTTAAAATAACGACCCAGTTCACGGTCAAGGAATTAATGTTTTGGGGGCAATTTTTGGATATTGGTCGACCGAGAGACGGATCTTCCTAAGAATACCGATCTTGTCAGTGTTCATAGCGTGTGTTGAAAGGTTTTTGGCAATCACACACACACCACACACATATACTAACACACATTTTGCCTTTTATATAATAGATCTGTGTATATATATGTGTGTGTGTGTGTGTGTGTGTGTGTGTGTGTGTGTGTGTGTGTGTGTGTGTGTGTGTGTGTACGTATAGGGGTATGCGGATGTATATATCTTTGCGTTTAGTTTTCTGGGTCGGAGAGACGACGAAACATGTGTCTGTGGATAATTATATTTCATACGTGTACGCTTTTCAATGTGGCGAACACACTGCTGGTGTAAATTATTATTTTCACTTCGTCTAAGAATAATAGTATTGAATACTTTCGGTAATTAGTATAGTATAAACATGTAAACAAACTAATAGCTTTTTTTGAATACATTATAATCTCTCCAAATAGCAATATCAGTTCCGTTAGCTCAGTCAGTAGAGCACTATTTTCACATCTTACTATGTTTAACTATAGTGATGAATTTTAAAGATGGCGAAATACGTGCTTAGGTATTTGTCTGTCTAATCATCATAAGAACTGTGATATAGTGAAGCAGTTGTTGCAGATAATATATATATGTGTGTGTATATATATATATATAGGTATATATATATGTATATACATGTATATATATATGTATATATATGTATATATGTGTGTATATATACATGAATATACATGTATTTACATATATATATATACATATATATATATATATATATTATCTAATCATCATAAGAACTGTGATATAGCGAAGCAGTTGTTGCAGATAATATATATATATGTATATATATAGGTATATATATATGTATATACATGTATATATATGCATATACATGTATATATATGTATATATGTATATATATATGTGTGTGTATATACATGAATATACATGTATTTACATATATATATATATATATACATATATATATATATTATATATACATATATATATAACATATATATATATGGAAATTAAAACATATGATGTCTTTCATTTAATCAAGAAATGTCGCGAGCATTGTCGCATTTTTTTTTACTGAAGTAATACGTGTCGCTCGAAACCTTTTAAGATTATTAAGCTGCCTAAGTTTACATAAAACAATATCAATATTTTATTTCAAAGTTTAAATTTCAATTCATTTAATCGAATCGACCACCAGAAAAATCGAATCAGTTGTTTAAACACATTTTCTTTACATTCACACATACTAAATTTTTAATTTTCTTTTATTTTTCATCATAGATACTTTTATAATCTCGTAGATCAGAACTGTTAACAAAAACTAGTTTATCACGTATGATTTAGGAGAAATCGTTTTGTACCGAATTTGTTTTTAATTTTCTTTTAAAGTACTTAATATTCAGACGACTCTTTACCGTGTCAATAATTGTCATATATTTTTTTTGCTTTTTCTTAAAGATATGCTAAAGTATATTTTAGTTTTGTAGTGAAATTAGTTTTTTTTTAACTATTATAAAACACTTACCTTGATGAAAGTTGTCTATACTTCCTTCTCTCTCTCTCTCTCTCTCTCTCTCTTTCTTGCTGTATATATATATATATATATATATATATATCATATATACATACATATATATATATATATATACACACATATATATTTATATATTTGTCTTCATAGAAATAAATTCCTATTATCACGCCTAAAACCTGGTTAAAATAACATTTTATAAATAGAAAAAAATATTTAAGGTATAGGCTGAGAGTGAAAATATTGGTATGGTAAGAGAATGTTAAATTTTATCCGAACATTTTAGAATGGTACAATAAATGAATTAATAAATCATCAAATTAATATATAGAAACTAAACAAATTATAACCTAAATAAGAGAAATATAGCTATATTTTAATTTAATAATCGTGATTGGTAATAAACTAACACCTAAGTACTTTCAATAACACAAAAGTAAAGAAAAAAACTCGAGCATTAAGATATTGAGATGAATAAATTATGATGGATTCAAATAGATTAAATCAAAATATAAAGTTAAAACAGACTAAATAAGAAATTGAATCTAGATTCATATATATATATATATGTATATATATATATATATATATATATACATATATATATATATATATATATATATAGAGAGAGAGAGAGAGAGAGAGGGGGGGACAAGGTTAGAACTATATCTTTAAAAATAAGCAAAAGCATAACATAAATACTCAAGTTAAAATATTAAAGTAAGAATACATGAGATTTCAATAAATGATAAATAGATAATTATTTAAAACATAGAGTTATCTCCCTTACAACATAACGATATTAGGGGGATAATGGAGAGTAACGATTAAAAGTTGAAAAATATATTACTTTGATAATGATACGACTTAATAAGTTAAATTTAAATTTTAAATTATTGACATAAAAGTATGGGATGAAAATAAATTTTAATTAATTTTATTTGAATAAACCATTTAATTATAGTTCATTCTTAAGAAATAACGTATGAAAAAAAAGAAAAAAACAATTAGGAAAATGTAACATGTAACTGAATATAAAAATAAGATATTGTTGAAGTTTGATATCAAAAATAGAAATACGAAAGCAATCAATTCGAAGGCAATCGAAAAAAATAAAAACAAAAATAAAATATAAAAAATGGTCCAACTGCTTAATCCTTTAAATAGGGATTATGAATGTATTCATATATGTATAACAAATGCATTTCGCCATCTGAAAAATAGCTATTGTTGAATATTTTAAAATGATATAATATTTGAATTTGTCCAAGTAGTTACGAAACAATTGTAACGCATAAGTAAATAGACTATATGAGGTTGTCTTGAGTTTTGGAACATATATATATATATATATATATATATATTATGACGTTTCTGAATTTTTGAGATGAGGATTAGTTATTCGTATTATTTGGATTCAACGGACTACTGTTCTAATTTTGAGTGTGATTTTCACAACATTTCGATCGATCTAACCTTCGATCTCTTCGGAATTTCGAGCCGAACCCTTTATTTACTTCACGGGGTGGGTAGCGTGCTCTTGTTCCATCAGCCATGACTCGAACAAAAATGCGAAGAACTAGTATGGAGATAGAACAGTGTTTCCTTTGTGAAAAAAAGAAACCATGCGGCAAGTCATGACCATGCAACTGAATGAGAGGTTCAACGAATGTGCCCGTAACCTCAATGATAGTAGACTGCTGGTTCTGTTGAGTGATGGAGAGGTAGTGGCCCTAGAACTGAAATACCATTGCTCTTGCTTGACTCTCAGCCAGAATGTGATTTCATCCTTATTGATGGTGCGGCTCTTGTACACTCTCTCTCTCCCCCTCTCTCTCTCTCTGTCTCTCTCTCTCTCACTCTCTTTCTCGCCAAAGACCTCAAAGATATTTGAGGAATATGCTTTCTGTGATGTAGTGCCAAAGATTCGGGGTTATTTATCGAAGTATGAGCGAACAGACATTGTGTTCTATGTATACAAGACTTACAAGATTCCAGGCTGAAACGAGATCAAAGCGAGGTAAAGAAAGTCACCCATCTAGTCCAGTTTTCTGAGAGACACTGACAATAAGACAGAACTGTTTGAGTATCTAGCAGACAAGATTGTATCCATGTGTCCCGATAATGTCGTAGTTGTGACTAAAGGAGAGAAGGTCTTGTCAAACAAATCCATCAACTTTAAAAGTCCTACAATCTTGCAATTATTAAGAAGGTGACTTCAGGATTTTCAAATAGGCACTTCATGCAGCCAAACAGAAGACAAAGTCTGTGTTGATCAAGGCATGTGACAAAAACATCCTTGTCATAGCAGTTGGTGTCTTTGCCAGTCTTCAGAATGTTGCCTTAGAAATATTTTGACTAGAATTCAACCAGGGACAGTCCATTAGATGTTTCCAAATTCATGACTTGGCGATGAACCTCGGCCAAAAGAAATGTAGTGGCATCCTCTTCTTTCATGCCTTCACTGGTTGTGACCTATTCTGGGCCTTTCGAGGTAGAGGGAAGACTTTCGAGGTAGAGGGAAGACTTTCGAGGTAGAGGGAAGACTTTCGAGGTAGAGGGAAGACTACTGCATGGCAAACATGGGCAGTCGTCCTGAAGTGTATCCAGTGTTACTTACTTACTTAACCCTCAACCGGACACTTTTCTACAGGGAGAGGTAACAAAAAATCGTTCCTTCATGACAATTTAGCCATACTTGCATGCGCAAAAACGTTCTTTCTTTAATTAGTTTAAATATTTTAAAAAAATGACCCAATTTCGCTGACGCGGTCCTAGACCAGTCGGTATAGTAGCAGCGTAATTTACTTTAGATTGCACGTTCGAGCCTAGATGTCAGATGTATTTTCGATTTTTAATATTTTAATCTTGAAACAGGGTTATTTATGCCATCTTTTGCGTTGTTTTTTTTTATTTTTTTTTATTTTTCCATCATGTTTGCTGTTTTTTTTGTTTTTGTTTTTCCAATTTTTAAAGAAATTTTAACATCGTTCGCTTATTCCTCATTTTGCATCACATTCGCTGATTTTGTGTGTGTGTGTGTGTGTGTGTGTGTGTGTGTGTGTTATAATATTAACATCGTTCGCTTATTCTTTATTTTCCATTTTGTTTTGATTTACCCACACACCTCACCAAACCCGGGCAACGCCGGGTACCCCTGCTAGTCTATATATTTAAGGCAAAACGGCCGGTCGCGTTTTTGAATCACCACGAAAGGTATTTTTCGCTGGGCTTCTCGACGAGATTACATTTATTTAGAACTTTCCTTATACTTCCTAGATTATAATATCTCCGATTTTCGATTTTCTCTACAGTTATTTATATCGCGATTTTCTCTACATTTATTTATATCGACTTTTAAATAAATCCCTCTATTCCGTCCTTTTGCGAGTTTGTTTGTTATTTTCGTATAAATAAAGCGCAACTAATCGAAACGAGAACACATTCGCGGCCTTTTCAGTCGGGATGTCCAGAAAGGCAATTAGCTTTGATCAACGTGTGGGAAACCCTTCATATCAGACAATTGCTATTCATTTGGACACTGCCACAACTTCCCCCTTTTTGTGGAGAGATGGTCATCCAAACATCGTGGGGAAACAAATAAAACGGCAAAAAGCTGAAAGCTTAACTGGCCTGCAGCCAGACGTTCATATCTGCACCTGCGTGAACTCATTCACTTAACTAAATTTTTGACTGACATAGCTAAATTTGAATGCTTTTCTCTTCCTCTAGTGTCGTAGCGCAGCGGTAAGATGTCACGTTTTCTTTCACTTTCTTTTTCGCTTTCGCGTCGCGGGTTCTGGTCTGCCTGCCTAGTACCACTTTGTTTTGCTCCAAACACCCGGGCAACACTGGACACCCCCTTAGATAATTTTAAATAATAGATAATATATATATAAGTAATAAGTAAAAACATTATTATATAGATATATAAATAGATATACGTTTATATATAGTAATAATTAGTAATAAATAGTGATATTTACAACTAGAAATAGAAATATGTTTAAGGCTCCTAAAATTCGTGCTAGAATTGTCCGCAAGGACCCGTGGCGCAGTGCTTTGCATACTTGGAAAAATCAATTGTAAATAATGATATTCTCCTGAAAGTTGAAGGTTCAATTCTCAGTGTGGGCTACTGAAAAATACAATTGTGAATTACTTAGGACCTCTATCCAGTCATGGCTGACGGAATAAGAGCACGTACCCCTTGAAGTAAATATAGGGTTCCGCTCGAAATTCCATCCAAAATCCCTAACTCGATAGATACATTCCAGAATTCGACAAGATAGACCTGAAGAAGGTCGGAGTTTACATCGACCGAAACGCTGTGAAAATCACACTCAAAATGAGAACAGTAGTCCGATGAATCCTAATAATACGAATATTATTGTCATTCTTGTTATAATTAGCGGAATCTTTCTGTCTAATGTATTTCTGCTGGGCATTCTTTGAACGTTTAGCGTGAATAGAGACCCCACGATATTATTGTATTCCTTTTGTTCAAACTGTGAAAGTATTTATCTAAGAAATCTGGTTAATGTAGAGTAAGTATATATTTGGTTATTACTGCTTATTTCCAAGATCCTCATAGGAGTCTGTGACATGTTTCCATTTTATGGACGCGAATGAAAACTTGACAATATCATTATACGATCTTTAGACAGAACAGATACTAACACTGCATCCTAGCAGAAAGTGATAACATATTACGAACATTACATAATTATTTTGATACACTAATTTAATGTTCGTACTATGTTATCACCTTCTGTCCTTTATTATACGCCACTCCTTCCAGCCATAACTGTGCAATAGATTCGTTTTAGCTTTAGATCTACATTGTTGTTGTTAATAACATTCATAATAACAACAACAACAATAATAATTATGAAATAATAAAATAACATTAATAACAACAACAATAATGATATTAAAATAATAAAATTAATAACAACAACAATAATAATAATAATAATAACATTAATAATAATAATAATAATAATAATAAAATAATAGCATTAATAAAAATAACAACAATAATAATAATACAATAATAAAATTAATAACAACAACAATAATAAAATAATAACAATAATAACAACAACAATAATAATAAAATAATAACATTAATAACAATAATAATAAAATAATAACATTAATAACAATAGCAATAATAATAATAAGATAATAACATTTATAACAATAATAATAATAATAATAAAATAATAACATTAATAATAACAACAACAATAATAATAATAAGATAATGACATTAATAACAAGAACAATAATGATAAAATAATAACATTAATAACAATAATAATAATAATAATAATAATAATAATAATAATAATAAATATTAAATAATATACAGTTTTAACGTTCGTAGTATGTTATTATACAGAATCTAATTTATAATCAGGAAACCGTGATACACGTATGCCAAAGTAACACGGTATTAATATATAGATTTTTGTTGTTGTTCTTTTTTCTTCTTTTTTCTTCTTCTTTTTTTGTTGTTATTATTATTATTATTATTATTATTATTATTATTATTATTATTATTATTATTATTATTATTATTGGTCTTGTCATTATTAATGTTGTTCTTGTTGTTGTTATAATTATTATTGTTATCATTGTTTTTGTTATCATTATTATTATTGTTGTTGTTATTGCTATTATTACTATTATTATTATCATTATTATCATTAATTTTATTATCATTATTATTATCATCATTATCGTCATTATTACAGAAAAACAATAAGCATTAGGAATGCGATTGTTCAAAAAAGTGTTTCTAGAAGAGGATGTTGCTACAAAATGCCGGATTCTTTGGAAGGTTTTCAGAATCAATTGCAGCAGAGCGTAGACTCAGAGAGAGTACCGCAAGACACGAGCGGATGGGACTTCGGATATACTGGGAGATTTGTAAGAAGATTGGGATGAAGTGTTCTCAAAGATGGTTTGAGAAGGTGTCTGATGAAGTGATAACAAGTGGGTATGGCAATGTAGAGGTTTGGTGGGACAAAAGTGTCACGACGACTAAGCAATTGGAACATAATCGTCCGGTTCCCTGGGGTAGGAATGCGAGAGAGAAGGACAACGAGAAGAGGAGCAATTATGCTCCGTTGGCCTTAGGGATAAGACGTATAACTAAGGTTTAAACACAAATAATTCCAGTCGTAGTTGGTACGCCTGGTGTAGTATCAAGTCGTCAGGAATGGCATTTGAACAAAGTCCCCGATGTTTTAAGTGGCCTTCAGACCTCTACTATCGTATGGATCACCAATAACCAATATCCTTAGGGAAATCTTGATCTTTGAGCTACTGATTTGGAGCTGGGATTGGGGTAAAGTCCTTTGAGAATGAATCCCACCCCTTTGTCATTATTTTTCTTCATCTTCTTTTTTTCCATTTTAGAAGAAAGGAGGGTTTATTTTTGTTATCTATTCATTATACGATTTTTCCATTGATTGTTTCATACTTTGCGGACTTTGAGCATAGAATCTGTTATCATGTGATTATTCTCCGAGACAGTACCTCCGCATTGTGTAGGGGGACATAGCGTTCAGCAAAAATAGATTATTGTCCTCTGAACGTTAGAAAACTCAACATTTATCTTGTACGAGCAAGAATAAGTGAGAGCATATTATTGTTAGTTTATATATATATATATATATATATATATATATATATATATAGATATAGATAGATATAGATAGATAGATAGATAGATTGATTGATAAATAGATAGATATATTTATGTATATATATACATGTATATATACATATATATAGTGCAAAATTTTGTTGAAATTCAAAGACTTACATCTTTTCTTTTTTATAAATTTTGTTTATTTCATCCTTGATTTCTCCATTACAGCCGTTTCGTTAATGGGATGGCAATTTTATAGTTTTAGGTGTCCATAAAAATTTCCTGTCCTCACCAACTCGTCAGAAGTTGTTTCCATTTGATGTTACCAAAAGAGGTTTATTTTGTACATGAAAAACCTGGTGTTTGGAGAAAAGAAATTCCATCGCTATGTTGCTACATGTCAGCCATCTTGGGTGTCATGCAAAAATAAGTTTCTGTTTTAAACCGTAATTTCGTATTTTTGTTTTAATTTCCAATTTTTTCATTATTTATTCTTTCCTATTTTTTATAATTATATTTCTACATTTATGCGTATTTATTCGAATATTCCTTTTGTGTTGTTTTCGAACTCTTATTTATTAGTTAATTTCTATGTTTCAAGGGGAGATTACTCTCATGGCATATATTTTTATTTCTAGTGTTACTTCCCTTACACCTTTCCCCCCTATATTATACGTTTAGTTTTTTATTTACTTAATTTAATCATTTCTTTCTTTTTCCTTTTATTTATTTTTAGTTATATTCATCCAAATTTTTTATTTACATTCTTACGTTCCATTTGGTTGTTTTATTTATGTTAACAGTTTTTTGTTAATCTGGTCTAATGCGTGAAATTAAGTATCGATTTTCTACAGGCATCCGTAAATTACGTCTTGTCGTCTGTTTAATAATTTTCATTTTGATATTAGTATATGGTATCCTTCTAGTATACATAGGTTGCATCTTTTCGATTTGCTTGGTTTATATTTTTTCGCTCTATCAATTGTGGACCATCTTAATTTATATTCAATTTTATTTTTCTTTAATTCCTTAACCATAAGTGATTGAGTTTTTCTTGTTATTTTCGTTATTGGTTCTGTTTCTATTTTCATTATTGTAATTGTCACTATTTTTGTGATCATCTCTTCTTTTGTTTTCATTTTTATCTGCATTGTGGGTTTTTTCCTTATTTGTGGTTTTATTTCCTTTCTCAGTGTCATTTTTAAACGATGCTAGGTGATTACGATATCTGTCCTTAAAGCAAGTTCCGGTGCTCCCAAGATATACTTTAGTTTCATTATTTGTTACAACTTCATATTGGTATACTACGTTTGCGGTTAAACAGTCCTCCCATTGGACATTCATTAGGGTTCCGGCAGTTACATTCTTTTACGATGTTAGATTCGTTTTCTGTCTTATCTCTATTTTTCAAAAGTTTGTTTAATTTTGTGTTGTTGGAGCCAATTATAGTATTTGTTAAGTTAGTAGATGTTGCGTAGGATAGTTTAACAGTGTTTTTATTAATCATTTTACTTAGTTTACTACATTGCGGGAAATGTTTGTCTATAATTTGGTAAAATTCTCTCGGGATGTTATTTTTGTTATTTTTGTGTGGTGGCTGAACGGTGGATTAAACAATGTTTGCCTCTTCCTTCTATTTTTAACATTTCTTTCGCTTTTATTATGGTCTAGCTTTTCATTTTTCTTTTTGGTGTTTATTGTATGTTCTATTTTTTCATTGATTTTTGCTCTTTTTTGCTTTTTTATATTTCTATGTTGTGTTAAAGATGGTCTTTTGCGTGTCCTTCTTATTTATTACTTACTTACTTTATTGCTTATTTACTTTGTTTATTTTACGATTTCTTGTTTACTGTTTCTTTTGCCTTGGTACTTTTACTAAGGGTGTGTGTTCTTACATATACGTGTTCTTACTAATATGGGTCTGTATGTGTGTTCTATCCTTACACAGTTTCTTGTCTTTAGGGATCTCAACATGTATGTGCAAATATATAATGTGTACATACCTGCATGCCTTGTCCAGCGGATGATATTTTCTTTTCGCTGAGCTGCCATCTCATGGGGAGTGGTACTTACTGCTGCAGATGCATCGATAACACGAGATGGATTTGAAGCTTCGATTCGTTTATTAAAGTCAAGTCTATCATGGAGCCTGGTTGCTGCGGAGAGACCCTAATCTCCTGTCTGTTCTATCTGCAGGCCAAACCAACTCTCACATGTGGTCGCCAACTGGAAACCTACGACCACAATTCCCGTTACCCCTAATTTCCGGTGCACGTCACCCCTAATTTCCGGTGCGTCTAACCTAGGTCATTAGAGGTGATTGAGTTTGTGCCTGTCAAACCCAACCTTCTGTGACCTCACTAAACTCGCTGATGGGAATCGAAAATATACTTACATAACTTACTATTTCTCCAAACTACCCAGATGGCATTTAAGCTGGAATTCCCAATACTACAGTTGAAAGATATAACATTTGCATTGTTGTTCTTCTGTACTTGTATTATTGTTTCGAGTCTCCTTAACAAATCTAGCTAAGGCTTTGTTATGATATTCTTTTTTTATTGAATAATTCTACATTTTGTGATATTTTGGATATTCGTTTTGAGATGCTAGATATAAGTGCTTTTTTCATACTATTCGGGTGGTTGGGCTTGTGATCTATGTAGAATAACGTTTGGTTCGGTTTATGGTAGGGTTCATAAGTGTCGTTGTCTAGATTCAGGATTATGTCTAAGAAGTTTACACATTTATGGTTTGGGTCTATGGTTATATCTAGGTTCAGCTTACTCAAGAATTGTTTAATTTTCTGTTTGTTTTTGTCAAATAACCTGTAAAACCATGAACCATCCCGGTATAGTCCTCCTTTCAGTCCTGGAATTTTTTTTTATATAGTTCATTTAGTATATAAAGGCCTACAAGGTATGTTACTTGTGTACTGTCCGGGAACAGATTGTGACGTCAAAGTTGAGGTTCCTGTTTTTTTTTTCTGGTCCATAGTTTGTTATCTTATTTAATTAGAGTTCTCCTTGCTAA
This sequence comes from Euprymna scolopes, assembly GCF_053919585.1. Lineage (NCBI taxonomy): Eukaryota > Metazoa > Mollusca > Cephalopoda > Sepiida > Sepiolidae > Euprymna > Euprymna scolopes. The sequence goes on from NC_136500.1 coordinate 44,395,072, forward strand.
TCTTATAATGTCTAATTCTAATTTTGTTATCTTTGTTAGTTTCCGAGCTAGTTCTAGCGTTTCGTCAAAGATATATATATATATATATATATATATATATATATATATATATATATATATATATATATATATATATATATATATATATATAAATTAAGCTAGGCCATCGCATTTCGATATATATATATAAACTTATATATGGATATAAAAGTAAGACTGTGTGCGAGGAAACTTCTCAAATAATATACTCAACGAATATTTGATCTACAGACTTGAAATTTGGTATATAGTGTATTCAGATATGAGGAAAACCTTTTTATCGGTTTTTAATCGGAAAAGAGCTGCTAAGGGGTCAAAATTAAAAAATTGGTACGTGAGTGTCATCGGATTTTTTTTCTGTTTGTTAACTGCTTCACGAATGTGCATGCGTGAATGGTTCACATGACAGGTTCCTTTTGTTAAGAATGTATATTTGAAAACACTTTTAAAGTCCATGTTAAGCTAGCCTAATGGTTATCGTACTTGACTCACTGTTTTAAGGTTTTGGTTTCGACGTTAGGACGACTATTTTTTTATTGAAAGGGGTGAACTGTTTATAAAAAAACATAATACTCGCATGCACATGTCTCAGTTTCTATATAAATTAAAACAATATTTATGCGCATTTTTCGACCGACCGGCTGTATATATATATATATATATATATATATATATATATATATATATATATATATATATATATATATATATATACGTTTCTTAAAAATATTTCCCATCAATTTTGAAAAGTTCGTTCGTCTGCCTAGTATTTACAAATATTAGAGATCGTCCCATGGCATTTCAGTTCAGTCTCCTGTGGGTCATGAATCATTGAATCTTTAAGAAATTGTCAGCAAACTACTAAGTGACAAGGAATGTGAGTTTCGTTCTGCGAGATTAATAGCTGATGTGCAGAATCAGTGGCAATTATCGGCGAAGGCTTCGATAATAGCTGTAGAAATCATGCTCTCTACCGATCCAAGTTATGACAACAGGATCATTGCCAGCACCATCAAAATGCAAAATCCGGACGTTTCAACGCTTGAGGTACAGCTTAAGTTTCCGCCCACCTTTATAGTCTTTGATATAGTTTCAAGTGAGGGCCACATCATGCCATCTCACATCTTCGAAATCGGCTTAAAAGTAAACACTAAAGAAAGTGTATATGAATGCGTTGAAAAATGTGGAATCCCTTGGTGCAGTCTGGTGGCCTCTGGCAGACACTGAGTGTGGCAACAGGTCCTAGCGACGGCCCACAATTCAAAATAAACCCAAGCATGGCTTCAGAAAGACTTTGTACCGTTCTCTCACTGGCTCCGCTTCTCCCCCTTACTGGACTACTTGGTGCGGTCATACGTTGAGAATATCACCAAGATAATCTCCCACAACACCAAATTCAGCCTGATCGCCGCCATCCGCCGGGTATTGGCCAAGCTCCCGCCGGCGTTTGTGAGAAAAGGCATGTTTCCAGTTCCGGACACGTATTGAGGCGATGACTGAAGGCAGCTACATTGAATAAATGTCATCATAATTACATAATCAAGTTACCTTGAATTGATTTTTTCAATAAAAGTTTTAAAGTAAAGTTGTAGTTTTATTTAAGGCGGCAAATTTATTGTTTCATCCTGTATTATATCATTGTGCTTCTGTTACTTGCTCTGATGAGCTTAATACATTCACAGCAACAAATTATACGACTACAAGAATTCCAAAGAACTTCCCTTTTTTCTCTTTCTGTACCAAAGACGAAACTGAACTTCCATGAACAATTTTTTCTTATGTGAGGAACAAAATATTGCGGAAATATTGCGAAATTTACCACAACATATTTGACTGAACGGATAATGTAAACAAATACTTGTTTAGCCATTATCTAAATGATAATCTTTATAAACTTTATTGTTGAGTAGTTAATTTTGTAAGCGGTGACTAATCAAACAATTATATATATATGTGTGTGTGTGTGTGTGTGTGTGTGTGTGTGTGTGTGTGTGTGTGTGTGTGTGTGTGTGTGTGTGTGTGTGTGTGTGTGTGTGTGTGTACACAGTGCCACGCAAAAGTATTGGATACATTACATTTTTCTTCATAACTTTACTTAGGGTTCAAGATTTTACCTAAAATTTGGTCAGTATATTCCTATTACTATTCTAACTAATATTTGGGGTTAGTAATTACAAAATTAAAGTTTAGAACGTTTATATTAAAGGAAAAATATAAATCAACTAACGCAAAAGTATTGGATACATTGATTTAATATTTGGTTGCATAACCTTTATTCCGTTCAACAGCTTCCAACCGCTTTCTATAGTTACACACATGTTTTTTTTTTAAAGATATGCAGGTATTTTTCGCCATTCTTCTTTTCAGAACTGTTCTAGTTGTTTAATATTTTGTGGATTCCTCTTGTAAACATTGATCTTCAATATTTTCCACAAATTTTCAATTGGGCTGAGGTCTGGAGACTGACTGGGCCAAATAAGTACGTCAATTCCGTTATTTCTAAGCCATTTTTTGGTTAGTTTGTCAGTATGCTTGGGATCATTGTTCTGTTGAAACACAAAATTGCTATCATGTCCCAACAAATCAGCAGATTTCTGGAGGTTTTTCCTGTACATACGTCCATTCATTCTACCATTGAAGATTGTTAGTTCACCAGTACCTTTGGATAAAAAACATCCCCATACTATAATCGAACCATCGCCAAACTTTGCCCTAGAAAAGTGTATTCTTTTTGTTATAGGCAGTGCCATTTTTACGCCATACATGTATTGCTGTGTTTCTTCCAAAGATTTCGATTTTCGTTTCGTCTGACCAGATTACCTTGTTCCAAAATTCTTGGGGTTGTTCCCCATATGTTTTAACATAATTCAAACGTGGTCTGACATGTTTAAGCTTCAATAATGGAACTCTTCTTGGGGACCTTGATACAAAACCTGCACGATTTAGAACTCTACTGATTGTATCCTTGCACACATTAATACCAGCTTCTCTGAGGTCAGTTTGAATTTCACCACGAGTAAGAAAAGTTTTTTTTGTTACCTTTCTGCTTACCCACCTTGACTTTTTTCGTTTAATTTCCTTGGCCGACCACATCTTGGAAGATTTGCAACAGCTTCACCAGGGTTTTTAAACTTTCTAATAACGTTTCCAACTGCACTAAGTGGTAGATTCCTTCTTTGTGCTTATCAATGATTTTTTCACGAATGTCTATTGACAACTCTTTAGTTTTAGCCATTTTTATAAATGAACTGGTTGAGGAGTGATCCCAATCTGGAAGAATTTTATAAAATTATTTTAATATAAAGCTCTCTGACTGGTCGGTGATAATGTTGTGTCTGCACAAATAATTAACAAGAACACGAAAGTAAAGGTATACAATAATATATTAGGAAGAAAAGTTATATGCATATTTACATGTCTTCAGATATACTTCAATTGGAGATATTCCGGCAGGTGGCGTATTGCATGTCTTACTGGATGGAGCATAGGCGTCTTTCCTATTTGACAGTCGTTGCCGGACTCTCCCGGTATTGGTGATTGATACCTTTATATATCTCACTCACCCGCCTATGTTAATTAGTAGGCGTCTTCAAACAGATAACTCGTTTGCATTATTGCAACACGCTAAGCAAAAGTCATTTAAATGTATTTCAGAAAATAATTTTCTTAAGTGTATCCAATACTTTTGCGTTTGTTAATTCATATATTTCCTTAAATATAAACTTTCTAAACTTTGATTTTATAATTACTACTCCAAATATAATTTAGAATAGTAATAGGAATATACTGACAAAATTTTAGGTAAAATATTGAGCCCTAATTAAAGTTATGAAGAAAACTGTAATTTAGCCAATACTTTTGCGTAGCACGGTATATATATATATATATATATATATATATATATATATATATATATATATATATATACAGTGTATTCTTTGTCCCAGCTCCCACTAGGATCTTCGTGTACTCACGGTCGTTGATTCTGCCATCTCCTGTAAAATAAGGGCAATCGGTTAATAAATAATGGAGATATCACGTGTTTTGTGGGTCACCCTATATGTATATATATATATATATATATATATATATATATATATATATATATATATATATATATATATATATATATATATATATATATTAGGGTGCCAATAAAATGTACATGAATTTTTTTTTAATAATTTCATTATTCTTACCCTCTATTTTTGTTCCCATAAATATAAGTAATAATTATATGGTCTTCTGTTATTTTATTTTAATATTTATTGGTAGCTCAATAACTCCACAAAATAGAATTTTTAGAAGCAAAACGACATAACTGACCAACCCCGAAATCACAATAGTCAAAATGTGATGTGAAACCCTAGCTTTGACCTTTTTCAGTTTCCTCCTTATCTTATTTGATTTAATTAAAATTCATATGGATGATTTATTTTTAAGTATATTGAATACTTTGGTGAGAGTAAGAAATTTCATAATTTCACAAATAAGTGCCATCCTACTGTATGTGACATTTTCAGTTTTGGTTACCACGAAAACATTAAAAAATATTTTATTTTTCATTTCAGAAAATGATTGAATTTGCCAATCGTAAACATGATGCATCTAACGAAAGTGATATCTGACTTATTGGTTCATCATCCGAATACATAACTGGGAGTAAATGTGAATTGCTGAAGTTCTGGGCTAAATCTAGAATAACAAGATATGACTACAACATCATTATCAAACTGAAAGACTTACGTAATAAATGGAAATTACTGAAAAAGAACTCTTCCAGGAAAACTAATACTCAGAAAGTTAAAGAAGCTGAATTTGCAGATTCACTTGATGAAATATTTGATGTTGCAAATGCTGATGCCATGAATATGATCAAGATTGATGAAGACAAAAACATTCTAGAAGCACAGCGCAAGAAAGGCAGAAGAGGTTGCATGGGTCCTGTTGATTCAAAGTTACATAAGATTGAATGTAAACGTCTGGAAAGAAAAAAAATGCAGAAATGCGAATGCAGGTAGAGGAACAAAGAAAGAATGATTTGATTACAGTCATCATGGCAGGATATAATGATGGAAGTCATTCCTGTTCAGATGATGCGAAAAGACCAGATTCACCAGTCATTCCTTAACAAACAGAAAACGTCATAGACTAATAAATGTCATGACACCAACACTTTCAGCTGCTCTTTACAGAACAAACGTAAGTGACCGAAATGCAACATACATCTGTGTAGCTGCTCCAAAAGCATTTGGTCACAATCCCAGAGAGGTAGCCCTGAATAAAGAATATACAAGCTCGACGACATCTCCGTGAAATGGCAGCCTAGGAATTAAAGAGAAGCTTTTTGCCTAATGTTCCCCTAACTGTCCATTGGGTTGATAAACTTCACCAGCATTTTTTGGAAATGAGAAAGTTGATAGATTGGCGGTGATTTTATCAGAAGACGGGTTATGAAAATACTTAGTGTTCCTCAACTGACGAATGGTACTGGTGAAGCCCAAGCAGATGCTGTTTTCTGTGTTCTTAATGAATAGAAAATTACAGACCAAATCACATCAAGGTCATTTGACACAAACGCTAGCAACAGGCAAGAATTCTGGTACATGTGCATTTGTTGGAACAGAAACTTGAAAAGCATAAGCAGGAGTTTACTTATTCACGAAAATGTACACTGACTGCTGACTGTTCTAAACATTTTAAATGGAAACATTCTTCCAAGTAAATCAATATTTCTCTTATAATGCAATATACTTTATATGCATATATTTCATCATATATAGTACATCGATATCAAATCCAAAAAATGATTGAGTTGAGTCAATTGATAACATAAAACTATTGAAACAATTTTTGCTATTAATTCTATACATTAATAGGAACAATATTAAGATGCAATACCTTACAATTTTTGCAATTTTTGTTTTCATTGGCACCCTAATATATATATATATATATATATATATATATATATATATATATATATATATATATATATATATATATAATTTTGAGAAGTTAAATAGTTATTATTTATTCAATTTTTTTGTACTGATAGATCACCGCTGATAAAGGAAACTACTGGACGATAAAGTTTATATGCATATATGTTTGTATGACTTTATTTTCTTAGAATATATACCGATCCTTATTTAAGAAGCTCGATGTAATTACAGAGCAATATAGTGAATAAATTACAAAAATATATTCCAAAATTCAGTTGACTTATACAATTCTTGACAGTGTCTCTTTCATAGCGCAAAATCAATCATTTAATTGTTATATCAATCAGTGAATCTATTATGCTTTTAAGCCATTAGTAGAATAGCAACAATCAATCAATCGAAAGAAAATAAAATGTGTTTTGACATGATTAAAACCCGAAAAGAGATGCTGAAAATACCTTTAACATGTTTCCATTATGCCATTTTGAATTTCAAAATTTCAAAACAGTTAAAACTGAATTAAAGGTATAAATAAGATAGTCAAGATCATGAATTTTGGAATATAGATTTTTGTCATTTATTCACTATATATATATATATATATATATATATATATATATATATATATATATATATATATATAATGGGTTAAGAAATTCCAACGAAAGAAAGATTATTTAAATAAGGGAGTAGTCACCAACAATGTGTATTTTTTAACATTATTCTATTATTCCGTGTCTTGGTTTTTCATTGAGAATTATGTTTGGATCATTGTAATAATGTTGTTAAGACATTGAAATCGTTTTTACGCGCGTTTCAGACGTTCTGTGAAGTGTCCTCGTATATATCGTATATATATAATATATATATATATATATATATATATATATATATATAATATAGTATAATATATATATATAATATAATATATATATAATATAAAGCTGAATGTGTGTGTGTGTGTGTGTGTGTGTGTGTGTGTCTGGTCACGAATAGGCTTCTATATGGTTGACTATTTAAAAAAACTGATTAAATATAATGATAGAAGATGTATCGAGACATAGAAATGGGTATGTTTGATCTGGCAGAACGGTGGTTCATTAAAATTGTGGGGTCTGCGTTCGCGCCTGGTCCACAAGTATGGAAATAAAAAATTTAAAAATAAAAAAAACTTTTACAAGTGGTTTTGATATAGATGTACATAAGAACACTTTGATAAGTATGTTTTAACTTAAAAAGGGATGGTATAATAAAATTGTGGTGTCTGCGTTCGCGCCTGGCCTCCATAGAATGGAAATAGGCAAAACTTTAATAAAATCTTTCATATCTATCTGCATAAGTATATTTTGATAATTATGTTTCAGTTTGAAGAAATATGGTATAATAAAATTTTGCGGTGTTCGTTCGCACCTAACCTCCATAAAATTGAAATATGTCACAAAGTTTAACAAGGTTTTTTAATATAGATACACAAAATATTGTGATAAGTGTTTCAGTATGAACAGATATGGTATAATAAATTATGGGGTTTATCCATTTTATTTTTGCTTTCATCATATTTTGTTTTGGCTATATACCCGCCAAATTCAACCCAAATTTACAACCCTTCCTTTTCATAACCTATCATACTTTCATTAATCAGATACCATCTTCTGTAGGCTGTTTTTGAACCCAGTCAACGGCGGGTACTTTTGCTAGTGTATATATATATATATATATATATATATATATATATATATATATATATATATATTAGAAGTTCAGCCCGGCTTTGTTGTTCATAACTTTATGTGCATATATATATATATATATATATATATATATATATATATATATATATATATACACACACAAATATTATTGAATATATATATATAGTGAATAAATGAAAATAGTGAAAAAATTTCTTATATAAATATATATATATATATATTTATATATATATCAGAAATTTGTTCCTGTGTATGTGAGTTATTTTCCTATATATTCAGAAACAGCATGGCCTATTTTTGTTTTTTTAATCTTGTATGAAGATACTTGATGTTTAGGAGTGTTCTTGCGTAGGATTGTGTCTGAAACGTAATAAAATGGAAAATCGATAATCGAAAAAATCCGATTAAGGAAGGAAGTCCGATTTTGACCAACGTTAACACTTTTATACAACCTAACACCACAAGTGCATTTGAGTCTTCGAAATAAATGTTTCTTTTTAGAGCACATTTGCACCATGATACTTGACATTTGTCCATTTAATTTTCATTCAAGTGATTATGTAAAAGTAATATTAAATCAACAGTTGGTTATTTAATAACACAGGAATACGTTCGAAATCAATGTTTCTGTTTAGAGCGCAACTGAACCATGATACTTGACTTTTGTACGTGTGAACTTTAAGTGAAGCAATTATTTACAGATAATGTTATAAAATCAACAATTCCGGAGAACGGTGAGTCTTCCTGGTAGTATATACAGTTTAATAATAGCTATTTAATAATAGCTTAACGACCGATTAGAGACAAATCGAAATTGTAGAACAAAGGGAAAAGATTTTAACGAAAACCAGAGAGTTATAATCATGTAAAACTGGAAAGCAGAAACGTCAATAATCGACCAACAGGAGAATTGCTTTATGAGGCGCAACACAATCTGACATTCGAAAATGATGACACTTTGAACTGGAACAGGAAAGTTGTCTTGTGTTGATTTGCATGCTTCTTGATTTCGTAGACATTTATTTCAGCATCTGTAAATCGAGTGTCAACTGCAAGCGTACAAATGAACCAATGTAACGCAAGATATGTTTCTTTGTCTGTGAACCACGCAAGCATAAGGTTATTGTTGCAAACGACCGTGTATTTGAACTGAAAACAGTAATTCGTTAAGACTAGCATGTTAAAGAATTGTATCAGGTAATGTTAATCGTCCAATTTACTGAACATGCCCGCTCCCTGTAACAGACATTACATTATTCATGATAATCGGTTTATGGAAATATATTTTTTTTTTTTCAAACGAAAGATTGAGTTAATATTGGCTTCGCCTCGAAGCTCGATTTTTTATGTATTTATTTTAGAAAATCACCCATGAATTGTTTGGACGTATATATAACATTTATTTTTTTTTTATTATTATTTTTAAAATAGTAATCTACGTACACGCGTGTTTCGTGTTAATTAACTCTCATCAGCGTAGCTCAACTGTTTCTAGGGATCGAACTTCAGATCCTGTTTCCACAGTCCGGCGCCTTAACCGTTAGGCCACGAACCCTAGATGACTTTACTGTTTATTTTTATCGCTTATACATTTAGATTTGTTGTTGTTGTTGTTTTTTTTTTCAAACGAAAAATCCAGTTAATCGAAGCTCGATTTTTTGTTTATTTACTTTAGAAAGTCGCCCATAATTTGTTTAGGCGTATATATAACCTTTTTTATTTATTTTTAAAAGCGATAAAAATAAACAGTAAATTCACCTAGGGTTCGTGGCCTAACGGTTAAGGCGTCGGACTGTGGAAACATGATCTGAAGTTCGATCCCTAGAAACAGTTGAGCTACGCTAACCCTCCAAGAAAACAAGTAAATGAAACAAAATATTTTGTTTTCGCTCTTGAATCTTTGTGGTCTTTTTACATCTTTTGATGCACTTGCTATTTATTCGATTTTATCATACTGCGCTATGTTTAAGGATATTATGCAACTGTATTTTCATCACCTGGATTTTTTAATGGTTCATATTTGATTTGTTCAATTATAGTTGATTATTCTTTTCTCGGCCATCTGTTTCTCTCTCTATTTCTGCACATTCAGAAAATGTATGAAAATACGTTTTAGTGGCTGGATGAGAAGATTTATTGGAGAATTTTATCCTGAATTTTCATTCTGAATTTCATGATCAGCCGCAGATTTCTTTTTATAGAATAACCACTTGGCTTCCCGGAGTTCTACATTTTGGACTGCAATTTTGAATTAGTTTTTTTATTTTAATTAATTTTTTTTATTAGATTTTTATTTTAATTTAATTTTTTTATTAGTTTTTTATTTTAATTTAATTTTTTTATTAGTTTTTTATTTTAATTTAATTTTTTTATTAGATTTTATTGCATCTTTACTTTTATATTTCTCTTTTATTATTATTCTTTTTCTCTCTATTATTGCTTATATATTTCTCCTAACATATTTTTATATACTTTTGTAAATTCTACTTTTTTATTTACTTTTGTATATTTTTCCCTATTTACTATCTTTTCAGGTTTTATATACTCATAGTATGTTTTTTATTTGTTATTTCTGCTCTAATGATTTTATACCATGTATTTCTATATGTTCAGCTTCTATAGACGTATAGTATATATTTTTTTAAATGTTTTATTATTGAGCTAATGTTCTTGTGCCAAGTGTATTCCTATATAAGCATCAGCCTTCGAAATTCCACATGCTTCTCCTTATTCGTGTGGTAATTAAAGAAATTTCATTTAACTTTGAACTGTCATCAATTGTTTATATACTAGGTGGCGGAAAATCACTATAGAGGTTACATTTCGCCATTTTAGTGTTTATTTTTATTTTCAGATGTTTTGCTGATAAGATTTTGGAAATCTAATACAGAATCCCACTCTAATGGTAAATTTTTTTTTAATCAAAATAAGTGATCAATTATCAAAATTCAAAGAGCCTATGAATATCATTTTATATATAGTATATAAAAAAAATTATAAAACATTTTTTAGTCTTTCATTGTCAGTAAGTCATTTAATCTCCTGCAATCGATCAACAATATTGCTTTCTTGAACTTTTAATAGTCCTATGTTTTCAGAGATCATTAGTTGTTTACCATGGAACATTGTTTCTGGGATTTAAAAGCAAAGCAGTATATTAAATGCTGGCTCCCTTGCAGTGTTGATCAAACAAATCTCTCCTAAACAAAAACAAAACAAAAAAAATTCCGGATAATGGATCTAGCTTTTGTGACCCAAATTAATTAGCCTAGCCTATTCATGTTATCAAGAAAAAAATTTCGTATCTGCATCATACGTTTTTATCTCCAAAAATGAAACAATTATTTTTTTACAAATCGACTGCATTTATAAAATTCGGACGAATCCACTTTACATACTTATCACCCCCTTTCTTTATTATGAATATTCCATTCATATATTTACGTTTTTATTTGCTAATAATCTCTTTATATTGATTAGTTTATTTAAAAATATATAAAAGATTAAAAATATAAATATATACATAAGTGTTTTTATATTATGCATGACTAATGGAGTTTTGTATTTTCTTCCACTAATCCACTTTGATTAGCTTTATACGAATGAAAAACATCAGGATAACGAAAAAATGCTTTATTGAAATATTTTAGTTTCATCACCATCTTGTTTAATCATCCTTATTATTAAGCCAGAGATTGGTGTATAAAATCTATTAATTTTAAGTAACGCGAGCTATTCTTAAAAAGCCAGACATAATGCTGTCGTAAAATATATACATATGGTATGTGATATTTCTATGTTACATAGAACTATTTTGAAAGGTGAAAGAATGTTCTTTTATCAAATGGTTATCTTTTGGTGTTTAGTAAGAAGTATGGTGAGAATTGCAATTCTTTAAAAGTGCGTTCTGTGTGTCGGAATTCTTCTTCTAAATGTTCGTTACTGCATATTCTCAAAGCTATGAGGTAGAAACCGATTATGGTGTCTGTTTCACTCCTCCTTATAATGAGAGTAAAAGTTAAATGTATAGTAGCGTCCAAAACTAAGGGACAAAATGTTCAAACATAATATTTGTTAGAAACAAGAACTGTGAAAAGCTGAAATTTTGACAGCTTGTAGTCGTTATAATCCATAATAACATATTAAAATTTAAATCATTTGCAAAGGATAGAAAGAATTTTCAAAACAGGAACGTCCAAAAGTAAGGGACAACATTGAGAAAAACAATATAAACAGTATGCTATATTCAAATTTTTTTGGTTTCCTCTAAAGAATAAGTCTTACTTAGTCATTTGTAAACGTTGCATCAGCCGGCACCATGGCGAAACACCAAAAACTTGATTACTCTGTGAAGCAAGCTATTGTGAAGCTACATAAGGAAAAGCACACCATTAGAGAGATTTCAGAAAAAGTGAAACGTTCCAAGAGTGTTGTAGGCAGGGTTGTTAAATCTTACAATGATACTTGCAAAATAGTTAATGCTTTTAAAACCGGCAGACCCCGCAAAACTTCGGCAAGAGAAGATCGAATAATGCGGCGTATGTCATTAAAGGACCGTTTTAAGGCTTGCACAGAAATTAAAAGGGTTATGAATAGTACTTCATGTGTTAATGTGTCAAGACAGACTGTTTCTAGACGACTGCAAGAAATAGAGCTGTTTAATCGAACTCTAGGGAAGAAACCACTTGTTAGTTCGAAGAATAAGAAGAAGAGATTAGAGTTTGCAAACAGGTATGTAATTTGGACATATGAAAATTGGGTAAAAGTATTTTTCAGTGATGAAAGCAAGTTTAATTTATTTGGAAATGATGAAAAAAACAATGTAAAGAGACGTATTGGCGAAAGATTAAGTGCAAAGTGTACTAGGAAAACTGTTGTCAAGTTTTTTTTTGGGGGGGGCGGAAGCGTCATGGTATTTAGAATGTTTTCTAACCAAGGTACAACAACTCTTGTTTGGTTATAAACTCGTGTAAACGCGGAGATCTAAAAAAAAATATTGTTCAATATAATGTTGTGCCAATCATACAGAATTTAGGATTCGATAGGCCTACCTTTATGCAAGATAATGCCTCATGTCACAAGGTAATAATGGTAATGAATTACCTTAGCGAGCTAGATTTCGAAATTATGAATTTGCCACCGAAAAGTCCTGACTTAAATCCAATAGAAAAATATTTGGAAGACCTTAGAAGTGAAAGTTATGGAAAGCACGGAGGATTTGTAGGTGAAGATTCAAGAAGAATGGTCTAAAATTAGTACCGAGGATTGTTAAGAACTGATTCGTTCTTGTAGTCGAAGATGTGCAGCTGCCATTGAGAGGAAGGGTTCATTTACTAAATATTGATTGTACGTGCATTTTTATTGTTTTCCAGCTGTTTACATTCTTTTTCTCAATTTTGTCCCTTACTTTTGGACGTTCCGATTTTGAAAATATATAAGTAATTGTTATAATTCTTTTTCTATCTTTTGCAAATGATTAACATTTTAGTACGTTATTATGGATGATAACGACTACCAGTTATCAAAATTTCAGCTTTTCACAATTGTTATTTCTAACAAATATTACGTTTTAACATTTTGTCCCTTAGTTTTGGCCTGTTAGCGTTTACTAACATTGTGAAAATAATATACAATATATTTTTTATTACATTTTCACCCCAAACAAGGCACATTGAAACTTTGGTGTAGGGGGCTACTATCAGGGGCAACAACTACTGGAGTACTATTTAGGGATCTGGGCAGCAAGATGTCGGTTCACGTTGCAGTTGAACTTCTGCACGTCAGTACAGTTGGGGAAGCAGGGACCTGGAATGGAATTCCAAAGTCTAGCGGTTCTGGGGAAGAAACTACTGGAGTAGAAAGATCTTTTACATCTAGGGATCTCTGCAGTGTGGGGGTGTGATTTAGCAGCCTGTCGGGTTTGTCGAGGGTGTTCACGTCGTGGGGGTACAAGTGCTTGCAGTTCGTCAGAGCATTCACCATTAAAATACTTGTAGAACAGGCAAAGGGATGCAACATTTCGTCGATGGGACAGAGGCTGAGGCTTAGATGCCAGTTCAGGGCCTATCAGATTTGCGACACTCTTTTGAACCTTGTCAAGGAACGAGAGACTAGTAGCAGATGCACCAGCCCAAATACGACAGCAATACTCCATACATGGGCGAATGGTGGCCTTATAGAGGTACAGGATACTTTCGGGTGTTAGTAGTTTTCTAGCACGGTAGAGAGAGCCCACCTTCCTTGCAGCGGCCCTGGCAATGCTCTCAATGTAATTGTTCCAACTCATGTTTCCTGTGAACGTTAGGCCAAGGAGTTTGAAAGATGTACTCTCAGATAAAGAGTTGTTGGCCATTGCTATAGGTGGCAGAGAAGATTTCTTGTAATTATTGAATGAAACTAATTTAGTCTTGGCGGCATTGAACGTGACCATCCTTTTTTGTCCTCATTCCACTACAGATTGGAGGTCATCCTCTAGTGTTTCTGCCATTTCTTTAGAATTTTGTTCATTTGTTTACCTGTCGTGCCTGTTATAGAGTGTGGTGTCATCAGCATATATACCCATCTCAGAGGCAATTTTGTCGGGGAGGTCATTTATGAATATCAGGAACAGTAGAGGTCCAAGGATAGACCCCTGGGACACTCCCGCATTTATATCATATTGTTTCGATGTATGACCGTCGAGGGCAACCTGGATTTTTCTCTTATCTAAGAAGGATTTAATTATGTTTAGTATTCTACCAGTGATAGCGTATGATCTTATTTTCCTGAGGGGACCCTCATGCCATACCCTGTCAAAAGACTTAGATACATCTACAGCTACCGCTCTGCCCTCCCCCGCTTTATCCAGTGAATGACATATACGTTCAGAGATTACGGTGAGGATGTCTGCTGTGGAATGGGCTTGTCTAAATCCATATTGTTTGTCAGTCAAAAGTTTAGCATCTGTAAGGTGAAGGACTAGAGCATGGTTAATTAAGGTCTCAAATATTTTGACAAAAGGTGGGAGGAGGCTAATGGGGGGATTATTTAATGGGTCAGTTCCTTCGCCAGAATTCTTGAAACAACGGACATATAAAATGAACAGGCATGTAAAATCATTTGACATATCAAATCAACAGACATATAAAATAATCAGCCATATAAAATAAACGAACATATAACATTAACAGAAATATAAAATCAACAGAAATATAAAATAAACAGACATATAAAATCAACGGATATATAAAATTAACAGACATATAAAGTCAACAGACATATAAAATCAATAAACATATAAAATCAATAGACATATACGATCAATAGACATATAAAATTAATAGACATAAAAAATCAACAGACATATAAAATCAATAGACATATACAATCAATAGACATATAAAATCAATAGACATATAAAATCAATAGACATATACAATCAATAGACATATACAATCAATAGACATATAAAATCAACAGACATATACAATCAATAGACAAATACAATCAATAGACATATAAAATCAATAGACATATACAATCAATAGACATATACAATCAATAGACATATACAATCAATAGACATATAAAATCAACAGACATATACAATCAATAGACAAATACAATCAATAGACATATACAATCAATAGACATATACAATCAATAGACATATACAATCAATAGACATATAAAATCAACAGACATATACAATCAATAGACAAATACAATCAATAGACATATACAATCAATAGACAAATACAATCAATAGACATATACAATCAATAGACATATAAAATCAACAGACATATACAATCAATAGACAAATACAATCAATAGACATATACAATCAATAGACATATACAATCAATAGACATATACAATCAATAGACATATACAATCAATAGACATATAAAATCAACAGACATATAAAATCAACAGACATATAAAATCAATAGACAAATACAATCAATAGACATATACAATCAATAGACATATAAAATCAATAGACATATAAAATCAACAGACATATAAAATCAATAGACAAATACAATCAATAGACAAATACAATCAATAGACATATACAATCAATAGACATATAAAATCAATAGACATATAAAATCAACAGACATATAAAATCAATAGACAAATACAATCAATAGACATATACAATCAATAGACATATAAAATCAATAGACATATAAAATCAACAGACATATACAATCAATAGACAAATACAATCAATAGACATATAAAATCAATAGACATATAAAATCAATAGACATAAAATCAACAGACATATAAAATCAATAGACAAATACAATCAATAGACATATACAATCAATAGACATATACAATCAATAGACATATAAAATCATCGGACATATAATATCAAAAGACATATAAAACTAACAGACATATTAAATTAACAGACATATAAAATTCGATATAAAAGGGGTGAGTTCGAAATGAATGTTTCGATTTAGAGGGCGATTGAAGCATGATGCTTGACATTTGGATTTTACATTTTAATTCAAGCCATTATACATAAAAATATAAGACAGGTTCTCTACAGTGTAATGTAGTAGACTATAATATAGTTTGTACTTAGTCACTGTGAGAAGTATGTGAGGATTCCTCCCGGTGCACTGCGATTGGTCCTCGATTAGATTTGTTTGAAAATTTGGCAATTTCACCGATTTCGATAACAATAAAAATATGGGAGTGTGAAATATTCGTTGATCATCATTAAATACCCACCAACGTCGGGTCACCCGGCTAGCGTATATATATATATATATATATATATATATATATATATATATATATATTAGTAGTAGTTCAGTCCGGCTCTGATCGGGCGCTATGTACTGTTCAGAACTTTATGTGCACACACACACACACATACACACACACACACACACACACACACATATATATATATATATATATATATATATATATATATATATATTAATTAAAGTAAGACTCGTGTTCAGGTAACCTACAGGTAAAATTTCAAGTGTTTAAACCCAAAATTAGAGGAAGAGTTTGGTAAGGTCTGCAAAGATCAACTCTTTCAACTTTGACCTCTTGGCAGCAAAATTCTCGCCTAAAAACTGATTAAATAGCTTTCTGCATGTCTGAATACCCTTTATGTAAAATTTAAAACTTTTAGACCTAAAAATGTGCTGAATAGTTTGCTAGAGACCGCAAAGATCAAAGCTTTTGAACTTTGACCCTTCGGGAGCTCAAATTGTCGGCCAAAAACCGATTAAAAACTTGCCCTATGTCTGAATACTCTTTATGTAAAATTTCAGATGTATAGACCAGAAATTGGCTAAGTAATTTGGTAGAGACCTCAGAGGTCAAATTCTTTTCAACTTTGACCCCAATTTCTACCCCCTTAATATTTATTTTTTTAGCCTAAAATCAAATTAAAAAGATCCATGTCCAAGTAACCCACATTTGTGGAGGAGTTTGGTAGAGTTTTCAAAAATCAAATCGTTAAGCAAACAGTCAGCGTGACCTTTTTTTGGTGTAACCCTGCCTTTGGAATGTGTTGTGAGCTTCGTCGGCGTCTAACCACTGAGCTGAGTGTCGTAAACAACCCACTTTTCATCGCAAGTTCCAACCCGGTCGAAAAACGGATCGTTCTTGTTGCGTAAAAGAAGGGACAATGACAACTTTATAATATATATATATATTATTTCAATTCATGAGGTACCCATTTTCAAATTTTCTTTTCAATCTCTCTCAAGTGATTGGAAATTGTCGTATAGGTTAAGTCTAATTCAGAAGCAAGTTCTCGAACAGCTGTGCGTGGATTGACTTCGATATAGGCTCTTAATTGATCGTTGTCCACATCCGGTTGCCGCCATTACGCTCATCATCTTCAAAACTCTCGTGGTCGCCACGAAATGTCTTAAACCACCATTCGACTGTGCGTGAAGTAGTGGTTTCTGGGCCAAACGCTTCGTTGATATCGTGTTTCCGCAGCTTTTCGGCCTAGCTTTAATTGTAATAAGAAAATAGTGCGACCTTGCTTTTTGTTCATATTTAACGTTCTGAAAATGACATAATTGTTTTTAAACGATTGTAATTTAAACGATTAGATAGAGCGAAAGCCGCTCTTTAAAATTATATATAAAGAAATGGTATTATAACGAAAACTTATTTAAAAATACATTATTTGAAATCAAAATTTAAGCATTTTGCAAGAACTTTCTTGTCGACATAATATAAATGAATTGCATACTGCAATCTCGAAAGTTTTCATATGTATTGTTGTGGTGGCACACATTCATTTGCATATGTGGATAGTAATTACACATAAATAGGAAGACTCAGTTAGTCTGAGTGTGTGTTCACCAGAAGCCACCGAAGGCCGCCGAGAGCAGATATGTTTCTCCAGCAAAGACTCTCTTATTTGACACCATTATGTAAATATCCTGTAAATATACCTTTTCCTAATACACTTCTTATTTGATCTACCTTTGTTTGTTGAGTCGTCATTTGTATTGCTTTCTACGTTACGTGTTTCAACCTGCAAACTTAACATGCATTATGCTGCTTTATATTATTATTTATTTATTTATTTGCTTACTTACTTATTTATTTATTTATTTATTTGCTTATTTATCTATTTACTTACTTATTTATTTATTGCATTCATTCATCTAATTTATTTTTAGTGTAAACAGTTTTTTCTTATTCGACGTCAGCCAAACCATTTTTATTATGATTCAAGCCTGCACTGATTAAATATAACCATTAACAGAAAATCGATTCTTACAGGTTTGGAATTGATAGTTTTTTTTCTCTATATTGTATTTTTCATTCTTTTTTTATTTTTATTTTTATTTTTTATTTTTTTTTTTTTTACTCGGTGTTGTCATTATTTTCTTTTTGTTTTGTGTGATAATTACTAAACTATAAAATGCCACCTTCCGGCTATATCTGAGAATGTTGTCTTTGTTTTTTGTTGTTGTTTTTTTACGACACATCAACCCTGGTCATGACTATTTAATACCGAATCCATTCACATAAGCATCAAATTCTTTACATCTTCACAAATGTATTTATGATGCTTGCTTCAATTGCGACAAAAACAGAAACTTCGTATGCGTGAGAGATAGAAATAGAGAGAAGTAGAAAGAGACGGATAAATTTCATTATATCAACCGACCGATACGCGCTGTCCCCCTTTTGAAGCAGCGTGAAAAGCGCCTCTTTCCTCGAGCGAGAGGAGAGTGTTAACATTTGTTTCTCGATGTATCTGTGGACATGATTGGACATTCTTGGAAATCATCAGGGGAATTGTTATTATTTCATTACACTGAAAGATGTAAGTAGGCTTTACTGGCGAAACGAGCACCCTGTCTTTATTTAAACCTCCTCTCTTCCTAAACGATTGCTGGTTTTGATACGCTATATGAATTATATTTTTAAAGAAGATTTATTTCTGTCATTGAATCTTTTTTTTTTCATCTAAAATACAAAAATGAAGAAAAATATTAAATCAATAATTCGTTTTTCAGCATTGTTGAAAATTTTGTTTTAATACATATGTCTTCACTGTCTAATTTGAATAATTGAGATACTATGCTGTTTCCACCATCACCCAAAAGATATTAAGAAATGTAAAAAAGAAAGGGGAAAATATGTTGATCAACAGAACAAGGGTATATTAACTTATTGGAAATGCAATGGGGAGGAAGTTGTTCACTAACGTACAAAAAAGGAAGCTGAAATAAGATTGTTAAACAAGATGTGGCAGCAACTGGGACAAAAGATCGGATATAAGTGTCGATATATTTAGAATTAGTTTACTGACAGTTGCAGAAGTGACTGAGTGTTGCGACAGTTGACGGCAGTTAGGGGCAATTTACGAACAGTCTTGTGTTTGCGAGAGTTGAGGAGAGTTGCAAGTTTGGGATTTTCGATGGCGGGTGCAGCTTGTATTAGATCGGAAATGGTTAGGAGGCTGAGATTAGCTGAGGTCAACCGACGATAAAAAGTGTTCGACAGATGACTAAGACGTGGAGCTTAGCGCTGAGATAGTCAATGGGGTCGCACACGCACACAGGGTCCAGCTGATAACTACGAAATCTGTCGAAGTTTTATTGTAGTTTTGTATTTTCATACAAAACCACAGTGCTCGTCATCTCGGTAGTCGTTAATGTGAGAGACGAGGACACCCTCAGATTAGAAGATGAAAGAGGAGACTATGGAAACAGCGTCGAGGGGTCGACGATTGATATCTATCGGGCAAGCACGTAGTTGCACATGATAAAAGGATAACGATTTCGTTTTCTGCCAGTAAGTGTTGACGGAGACAGAGCCCGCCGTGGACATATGCAAACTAGGGCCTCCAATGGATGGGGGCTCCGCACAAGAATTATAAGAAAAAATTGTATGCATAATGCTAATTATGCATACAATAAAATATATGCGTATCAATATTGGCGTGTGATATCAAGCACATTTACTTGGATGCTTAGTGTATAGCCTTGACAATTCTGATTACTGTTGCATCGGGGAAAGAAGTTTTTTTAAGTTAAAATTAATTTTCAAAAAAATCTATTTGAGAACGACAATGACGCAAGAACACCTGAACAGTCTGGTAATATCTATTGAACGAAGTATCGTCTAGTCTTTGGATTATTCATAATTTATTCGAGACTTTATTATTAAATCACGAAATGTTGATTTTTGTTGAAGATTTATGGCATCTGCACGAATATATTTTTATAAATTTCAGTTATTTGTATTAGATATAAGTACAGGTAGTTTTTTAATGAATTGCGTGATTGCATTTTTTCAATACCTTTTTTTTTTCTATTGCATTTGGGGGCCACCAAATTCACTTCGCCTAGGGCCTCCAATTACTTAAGGCCAGAACTAATGGAGAGACTTTTAATAAAGGAATCAGAAACGTGTTCACTGTATATTTTGATGAGGTGGAACCTTTAGAACATATATACATAATAATTTGGGCTATAACAAGAGAATATTCTTTTCATTATTTTGACTCTCGAGTATATATTAGTTAATATCTTATATGTTTTTTGATAGAGTTATGTGGTTCTCGATTGATTAATTGTGTCTAACTGTGTCGGATATATACTCGAGAGTCAAACCAATAATAAGAATATTCTCTTGTCATATCCCTCGTAATAATGATGAGTTACTTAATCATAATATTTATTGGCAGCAAGTTTATCCACTAAAGTCATCCATTCTGATGACATAGCATGTTAATTATAAGTGTACACCTATAGTCCGGTCATTGGCGCGTGACCGATCCCCGTGTTACATTAAATGTTATGGAAACGGTCCGTGTATGAAGATCTGTCGATTAGACGTCTTTCTGTCTAGGTGAAGAGAAAAAGCACACGAGATGTTGAATGTGGCTAGTCTGCTCTTCTCCCAGAATGACGCCTTGTTCTTTGAGGGTTTGACATGGTTGGAATCTTCTTCTCCATGTCCGCTTCCATTATTAATGTATACTTTTAAGGCAGACACAAAAACCGACGCGCGGCACAATGCTAATATATGAGAAATATAATTAATTATTTATTTTTTTACAAGAAAATATTACAATATATTAACAAAAACAATTTACAAGTGATAATTAACTTTCACAATTAGAACTAACCTTAACTAGTGCTAAGGGAGGGGGTGCCCCCTCGTTTCATTTACGAAGAGACAAAAATATACGTCTTACCCCCATTATGTCCGGACGAAAAAGAGATCGGGAAAAGGAAGGAAATTGTGGGATTGAATTCTGGATATCTCTCTGCTTACGGCCAAATCACCTCCTGGCGATGCTGGGGAGGGGGTTAACAACCACCACAACCGGGGCACTAAGATATAGTGCCAGATAAGGTACCCTACGTCAGTAGTGATTAAGTTAGCTAGTATGAATTTTGACAAGGGTCACATATGGTGCTTATAAGGATGACGTTGATCTGCAAACAGAATCGTTCCAAGGGGCGGTTAACTATATTATGGGACTTCAGATTACTAATAGCGCTGTTTACTTCCGACGATTTTCAAAACCAGAAGTTGCTTAGATCAGTAAATACGAAATATTGCTAAATAACATTATTCTTATGACATTTATGACAAAGTGTGGGGTGCGGTTTACAATAAAAATTTAAACAGTAAACTAAATTCCGGTAAGTTTTAGGGTATATTTGGACTATTTAAATTTTAAAAACATAGAAAAACTCAATTACTATATTAAACGGAGATGATTGCAGGAGTTAAGAAAAATACTCAAGGGCCTTCATATTCGAAAGACGTTCCAAAAAGAATAATCTCCATTTTTATTTCACCTAAATGAATGAGAGGGAAATTACAATTCATTGTTATGACGACTGAACTTAGGCATTCATGACCTGAGAGTTTCATCTCTTTGTTGCAGATACTGATGGCTTGTGATTCTAAGAAATCAATCACTGTCGTGGATGTGCGTCATTGAATTTCTCTGTGCAAAAAACATTTTACCGATCAACATCACCCTAGCCTGTTGAACGTTTTTGAAGTCGATGCAGTTGATATCGGTTAGATAATGGGGACGTCGAATTCAGAGTGGCGACAGACGTGTGAGTGACAAAGCGCGACACGGACTTTTACGACTGAGGAATCAAAAGAGGCCGTCAAAAGTGCATTAAGAATAGTAGTAACTTGGAACAAAAATGTCGACCGTTTAAATGGTATCACTCCCGTCTTTGTAGCTCTTCAAGTTTAGGTTTTAGAGTTTTAAAAAATAGGAGGCCTTACTTTTGGAACGAGCCTCGTATTTTAAAACTTTCCACTATAAGCACGTGTAAAGCTTCTCCCCACTGCTGTTCTCCATTACAATGTGCTGAGACAAATACTGAAATGCAAGTCAGTATTTTCGGAATAACTGTCTACAATGAACTCTGTTCCAATCAGCAATTCCTCCGCTTGAGGGCGCAGTCTCCAGATATGGCGACCAGTCACGAAGATAAGATTGTCAGAGCAATAAAGAGATTGTATCGAATTTTATTCAATTTGTTCAGATGTTATTAAGGATAAACGGACCAATATAAGTAAAGGAAAAGGGAAAAAAGAGAAAAGATGTTTGCATACAAATGAAAGCGATTGGCGGTTGAATGGAATATTTTTTGCGATTGTTTCCACCGCCATCTTTTCTTCTCAGTTGTTTCGAATCGAGAATATTTTATTGTAAGCTAATATATATATATATATATATATATATATATATATATATGAACATGTATATATACGTGTGTATGTATGTGTGTATGTATGTGTGTATACAAGGAATCCAAAAAATTACTAAAAGGTTTTGATCTTGAACAGATTCTTAAATTTTGACATATATTTCTGTAATTTAAACTCAGTCTGACTATGGCATTGGGAATAAGTTGTGTTTTTATGCAAAATTCAAACAATTTTTATAAAAGATTGCAGAATCCCTGGATTGCGGTTTAACTCCCTTATTTCGTTCCTAATGTTTTCCATCAATTCTTGCAGGATGTGGGGTTTATTAACATGGCCTCTTTCTTTGAGATATCGCCACATAACTTGTGTTGCGTCTGGCTATCTGTTACATAAAAATGCCATCGATAAGATCTTTGAGTCAAAACAATTGACCTCTGATTTCGGTAAAACAATTTCACAATTTATGTACGTTGTTCTATGTTATACTTATCCATAATTAATTTCCAAAATATAATCTCTATAATATCTGAATTAGAGAAAAAAATATTTTTTTATAATAATATGGCAAAGATTGTTAACCCTTTTGACTTTTTGGATGCCCTGTATATGTATGTATATATATATGTATGTATATACATATGTATACATATATATATATATGTTTTATATATGTGTAAATATGTATGTGCTTATATATATATATATATATATATATATATATATATATATATATATATATATGTATATGCATGTATATATATATATATATATATATATATATATATATACAGTGTGTCCCAATAAAATATATAGACTCTTTAAATTATCTCAACTTACTACATGAATACGCAATGCCACGTTTCCAAAAGATGTTTAGAAATAAAGAATGGCATTTCCAGCAGGATTGAGCACTTCCCCACTATCATCATGACGTAAGAGCACATCTTGATAGTCACCTACGAAACAGTAAGGACGAAAAGGAAGTATCGAGTACTGTCCACGCTCACCGGATTTGAGCCCATTCCCCTTCTAGATTTTTCTCTTTTGGGGGGGGGGCGGGTGATGTGGAAAGCATGTTAAACACAGAATTCACGCCACAAAACGAGCTACAATGAATGAGTTGAAAGCAACTACTGAAAGAAGATCCGCCAACATACTAATTAAACTGATTAGGAACGTTTTCGATCCAATCAGTGAGCGTTGTTAGCTGTTCATTGAACTACAATGGCCAATAATTGTAACACTTTCGACAATTAACTGTTTTCTATATTTGTTCACAGTATTTTGATGTATGAAACTTTTCTTTCTTATAATAAATGTTGGTTTTATGGTCATTTAAAAAGTGTATACATTTTATTTGGACACACTGTATATATATATATATATATATATATATATATATATATATATATATATATACATATATATAATCGGATTCTCGTAAATGTTCGGTAAAAGGGCGTGACTGGGAACTTATGCAAACTGCCGGTATATGTCGAGCGCTTGTTAAGTTGATAAGAATGTGACAACAAACACGAATAGTCTATCAGAAGCCGAGCAGACGCTTTCAATATATTGAAAAATGTTTTACAAACACATTATACTTATTAATTTTTAATCATTGAGAAGCATACGGTAATTAATCTATGCTGGAGCAAGTCGTAGAGTATTGTCAGCAGAACAAATTACAAACATCTGTAATATGATGTGCATGACATTACCCCCCCCCTAAAAAAAAAAAATATCTGAAGAAGAGAATGTGATGTTGGTTCCAAACATACCAGTATCGACCAGAGGAACAAAATCCAACCCTAACCCTATACACTAACCCCTCCCAAAAGAAAATTAGTTTTTAATCACGTGAGAAAAAATGTTTCTACTTAAATAAAACTATATTTATTCATAAAACTTACTTTTGCTTTTCCATTTATTTATTGTAATTCGTATTCGAGGAATGTTGTTATTTTCAGTTTCCTAGCGGTTTTAATATTTGCTCGGCGGTGCTCGGAATATTCCGACGGGTTACGTCAGGTGTTGAACAAACCTGCACGTTGGACAAATGACCTTGTAACGGATGTTTTAACCAAACATCCGGTTTACGACTTCCCGTTGCGCATGCGTACATACACAAATAATCAACGCGACAATAAAACGTATTGTTTTACTGTGTACGTTTTCAGCGTCCCATTTTTCTCCGCGTTTATATTATTCAAATAAACAATTGGTAATACTTTCTGCATTTTTTTTACATCGTTCTTTCCCGTATTACATTTAAGTTATTTTAACCCAATTTTCTTACAAATAGATCTACTTTAATCCGTTGATAACCATAAGAGGATTTTACAACGGCGATTTAACCACTGCTTTCCCCTTTTTGTTTAAATTTATTCTCCATTTTTAATACACCTGTCTTGAAAACACATTCACAAATTTTCTTCTACACCACCAACATAAATAAATAATCCTGAAAATATGTTTTTTATTTGCATTACAAATAAATAATCAACGCGACAATAAAACGTATTGTTTTACTGTGTACGTTTCAGCGTCCGATTGTTTGTTGTTATTTTTTTTCGCGTTTAAATTAAAAGATATATGGAAATATTAATTTTACTTTAAGTATTATGGTATCTGTTCAGTGCACATTTACCTATAAGTATTGCAAACCATTTATAATTCAATGGCTGTAAGTTTTGTTGTTTTTTTTTTCAAAAATAAACAATTATAAAAAGAACGACTCATAGAAATCTATCTATATTCTTTTTTTCATTATAATATACTTTCATAGAAATGTTTCTATTATGCCACAAAAAAACTATTTTCTTTACGTCACAAGTGTCACGCTCATACATTAATTCCATAGCTAATATAACATACTGACCGAACGGTCACGGGTAGTCTAGTAGATATATTTATAATTCCAAGTTAAAGATATTCAAGGATAAGAAAATAATGATATTAACGAGATTTGTATACTACTCTTCAATAAACTGAGCCAGCTACAGTTTTTTTATGTTCAGAAATATCTAACATGATCACTGTGCAATCATGGCAATGTTTCGGTTAGTTATGAATAGCTAATAAATTTAACGAGGTTAATTAATTATTATCAAACTAATATACTTTATTTTATTAACTCATTAACCTATTTTTAAAAATTTCATTGGCGTAATAGTCAACATTATTTTAGTTTTAACTAATTTTTAACTGCACTTAATTTTATCTTTACTCTTTACTTTGAAATGTTTGAGCTATTTAATTTTAAAATTTAAATTAACTTACAACTTCTATTAAGAAACTAAGCTCTCAACCTTTTCTAGATAGTAGAAAATAGATATTACATATTATCTTACATTGTAAACGACAAATGTAGATTTTAACACTGGATAAGCTACACAATTATTAACACAGTCATTCTTTTACTAAAGTAACTTCTCCCATTCTTCAATTAAGTAATCTTTTAAACTAATTTTCTTATACACGCATAAATTCTAGTCTAGATAAATAGTTTGTCATTGGTGTGGTCCATATGTATCACGGTGCATTGTCATGGTGAAGGAACGTTGTTTTCGCTTAATTTATGCTATTTCTTCATTTAAACGAAACAATAATGTTTTTGATATTATTCCACGGTACTACCATATCAGACTTTAACCCAAAATGCACCAAATATTAATATTATTTTTCTTTCGCCTTCCCTTTGCAAAAACAACATCCTATTCTGCAAAGTTTAAAAGAATAATTTTCCGGTACAACAATGAAACCAAGCACTATGCAAAAACACCTATTCCAGAAAAAAATACTAGATTTGGTGTTAGATAGCCCGAAAAGGGTAAATTTGCTGTAAATCAAAACCACCAAACCAACGTATGGACGCCAAAATATTGCTTGCTGGTAAAGTAAGCTAAAACATAGCGAAATATTTGTTTCTAATGTTATTTTAAATACTGAGTTTTAAAAATAAAGTTTCAAGAATTTCTTCAATTAAGTAATCTGTTAAACTAATTTTCTTATACACGCATAAATTCTAGTCTAGATAAATAGTTTGTCATTGGTGTGATCCATATTTATCACGGTGCATTATCATGGTGAAGGAACGTTGTTTTCGCTTAATTTATGCTATTTCTTCATTTAAACGAAACAATAATGTTTTTGATATTATTCCACGGTGCTACCATACCAGACTTTAACCCAAAATGCACCAAATATTAATATTATTTTTCTATCGCCTTCCCTTTTAAAAAACAACATCCTATTCTGCAAAGTTTAAAAGAATAATTTTCCGGTACAACAATGAAACCAACCACTATGCAAAAACATATAAAGATATGGAACAATTGAAAAATAAAACCTATTCCAGAAAAAATTACTATATTTGGTGTTAGATAGCCCGAAAAGGGTTAATTTGCTGTAAATCAAAACCACCAAACCAACATATGGACGCCAAAATATTGCTTGCTGCTAAAGTAAGCTAAAACATAGCGAAATATTTGTTTCTAGTGTTATTTTAAATACTGAGTTTTAAAAATAAAGTTTCAAGAATTTCTGATAAGAACATCGGTTAAAAGTGCTAATGCTAAAGCTATGCATAGTTTGGCTCTTACATCAACTGCTTAACTGTAATGCCTCAATGCACGTACATGTTTATGTGCCAACAAGTAATCACTTATCAAGGCTCGTAGAATACTTAAGGATACGGATTGCATGCATGCATACGGGAAACTTATATATATATATATATATATATATATATATATATATATATATATATATATATATATATATATAGCATATATATTGTTATAATGTATATATATAGCATATATATTGTTATAATGTATATATATATATATATATATAGCATATATATTGTTATAATGTATATATATATATAGCATATATATTGTTATAATGTGTGTATATATATAGCATATATATTGTCATAATGTTATATATATATAATAATAAATAAAAATGTTATATATATATATATATTATATATAACATATATATATATAACATTTTTATTTATTATTTTTAAAACAGTAATCTACGTACACACGTGTTTCGAGTTAACTAAGTCTTATAAGCGTAGCTCGACTGTTTCTAGGGATCGAACTCCAGATTATGTTTACCACAATCCGGCGCCTTAACCGTTGAGCCACGAACCCTAGATGACATTACTGTTTTATTTTTATCGCTTATACATTTATATTTGTTGTTGTTTTTCAAATGATGAATACAGTTAAGATTGGCTTCGCCTTGAAGCTTGTATTTATTTAGAAAGTGGCCGATAATTTGTTTGGACGTATATATAACATGAGGATTCATTAAAATTGTGGGGTCTGCGTTCGCACGTGGTCCACAAAGTATGGAAATAATAAATTTAAAAATTAATAAAAAACGTTTACAAGTGTTTTTCATATAGATGTACATAAGAATACTTTGATAAGTATGTTTTAACTTAAATAGGGATGTTATAATAAAATTGTGGGGTCTGCGTTCGCGCCTGGCCTCCATAGAATGAAAATAGGCACAAACTTTAATAAAGACTTTTCATATCTATCTGCGTAAGTATACTTTGATAATTATGTTTCAGTTTGAAGAAATATGGTATAATAAAATTATGGGATGTTCGTTCGCACCTGACCTCCATAGAATGGAAATATGTCACAAAGTTTAACAAGGTTTTTTAATATAGATCCACAGAATATTGAGATAAGTGTGTCAGTGTGAACAGGTATGGTATAATAAATTATGGGGTTTATCTATTTTATTTTTACTTTCATCATATTTTGCTTTGGTTTTGATACCCCCAAATTCGAAGCTATCTCTTTACAACCCATCCTTTTCATAAGCTATCATACTTTCATAAATCAGAGTCCATTTTCTGTAGGCTGTTTTTGAACCCAGTCAACGATGAGTATTTTTGCTAGTATCTATATATATATGTGTGTGTGTGTGTGTGTGTGTGTGTGTGTGTGTGTGTGTGTGTGTGTGTGT
This sequence comes from Euprymna scolopes, assembly GCF_053919585.1. NCBI lineage: Eukaryota > Metazoa > Mollusca > Cephalopoda > Sepiida > Sepiolidae > Euprymna > Euprymna scolopes. The sequence continues at coordinate 44,423,966 of NC_136500.1, forward strand.
GTGTGTGTGCGCGCATTTATACTCCTATAAATCTGGGGATTTTGTGCATTGATATTCATATTAAAAAGCCCTGTTTTCTATTTATTCAAAAAGAAACCACAAGTCGTGAAATTACATCTGTCTGCTAAAGATCTAGCTAATTTACATATACTTTTAAACATTCAAAAGTTTTTTTTAAAAAAAGACTCACGCGCCACCACTGAGAATCGAAACCAAAACGTTTAGCTTACGATTTACTTTCTCTTTTGACGTTAATGCCTGAGATATAAAGACATGTTCGCTGTAAGCCTAAAAATTGAAATATGAACACAGAGCTATTACGTTATGCATGCATATTCGCAATGCCGTCGTTCGACCTTTTAAGTTTTTTATAATTTTCACACTTTTGCACCAATTTTTCCAGGATAAACCCAAATGTAAAGTTTCGTGTGCGTTCGAATACTCTATGTATTAAGTTTTCATGTCTGTAGACTAAAAACTGACTGAGGAGTTTAGTAGGCCAAATTTTTTAATCAAATATATATATACGCATACATAAATATATATGAAAAGAGGTTTGTGTTTACTATAACCTTTTTACAGAAATATTACGCAAATATAAATCATGTAGAATATCTGCATGAATATAATTACACGTAATAGTTAACTAAAAGTGATCATCCCATAGAAAAACCGAAAAAAAAACTAATAAGGAATTAATTAAAATGAACGTTTAAAAGAATATGCAAATTAGCTAGATCTTTTGCTGATGAATGTGATTCCACAACCCATATATAACAAAGTTGTATTTTCTGTTTGAATAATTGAAAATAGTGTTTTAATATAAATATTAATATACAAAAAGCAAAATTTCTAGGGGTATAAATTGTGTCCAATAAAATATAATAATAAACACGAAATCTGCATTAATTAAAATATCATAGTAAAGCGTATTTTACGAACGGGCAATTCCGGGCGGCCTACTAGTATATATATATATATATATATATATATATATATATATATATATATATATTACTCCTTTTCGAGTTTTGCTGTTCTTCTTCCCCTCTTAATCACGATACTTTTTGTTTAATTTGGAAATCTGTATTTGTTTTTTATTATTAATATATATTCGACTCTGTATGATAAAGGCCAAAAATTAAATAGTAATATTTTTATTAAGGTTTGTAAAACGTGCGTAAGACGGTAAGGAAAAAATATAGGCATTCGCCAAACTCGAAAATAAAAAAAAAACAAAAGATATTATTGTGCAACGCTTCCTTAGGTGTGTCAGAAACTTTGTGAAAAATATTGAAAATTCGACCCCCTGTCTTTCCAAGCTTATAACTACTCGAAAAATGTAATGTAAACCCTATTTTTTTTTTCAATTAAAGGAGCAAGGACTAAGGTTTCATTTAAAAGAACAAAAATAACCAACCTGATTTAAAAAAAAAAAAAAGGTTTTAAACTTCGGACTTTACAGGTTAATTTCTTTTTAAAAAAAACACTACTTTTTGTTTTAAATTTGAATATATTATTTATTGATCTTTTATCTTCAATTTGTGATATATAAAACTTTGGTGAGTAAATTAATTATTTACTTTTTAATAGACATTTCAGAATGGGGGCGTGAATTAAAAAACACGCGTGTCTAAAATATTCTATTCGGTTTCTTGGAAAGGGCATAAAATTTCACATTGACCCTGAAAATAACGTAAAAATAGAATCAATAGAAAAGTTTTGATAGATTTTTGAATTTAAAAAATTTTAAAATACTGAACTCGTAAAATTTGATTAATTTCATTACTGTTTTTTAAAAAATAAAAAAAATAATATTTCTATTACGTTTTATACAACTTTAATAGTTTATTTTGGAAGTATAATCTATAAAGAAAATAAACAACCTACTTTTAAAAGAGAAATTACGAGTTTTTTATATTTTATTCGCAGTTTCGTGTTAGGGGTGTCAAAAATTCCTACAATAATTCTTATACACTTACCGCTTTCTTCCTTCATATTTTAGTATAAAACTAAACAGTACATAACAGATACTACGTCTACATCTCAGCCAGGATCATTTATACTTTTGCCACATTTAAAAGTGCACGTCTTGCTATCCTTATTCTATCTTCTTATGGTTTATATTGAAGCTCCAGAGAATAGAAAGTCATCCAAATTCTGTAAATGTTTTAATGTTCGTATTTTCATTCTTTATATCGTCAGACCAGTCACGTTGCCAGACGCATTACAGAATAAATTAAAGCCGAATAATGACGTGTTTCCTCCCGATTGCACTTGCATACCTTTGACCATTTTCCAGATTTTTAAAATGTTTTCTATGACGTCGAAAACAAACAAAAATGTTAAAACGGGTAAATACCTTGACAGAATATTGCTCAACGCAAAAAACAAAAACTGCGATGTTGTTTGTTTGTTTGTTTGTTTTTCGTTTGTTTCTATTCTGTTTTGTTTTCTTGCTTCATTCTTTCGTTTCGTAATTGTTTGTTTGGTAATTTTTTGATATTTCACGTTTGAAATGCTTGTTTTCGTAAAAAGTTGACAAGATACGTCATACACTTAACATTATTTTTTGTTTAGCAAATAAAATCAAATTGATCGTCTTTCCTCGTTTTCGCCCTATTTCCTCTTTCGCTTTTTCATTTTCTTGCTTTCAATTAACATCCCTACCTCCCTCCATCTCCTCCCTCCTTTTCTCTCTCACTCTCTCTCTCTCTCTTGTTTCCCATCTCCTTCCTTTCTCACATCCCTTTTTCTTATCATCATCCTCAGTACCATTCTCTTCCTCATCATCATCATCATCATCATCATCATCATCATCATCATCTTATTATTATTATTATTATTATTCATTTATTTATTATATCATTATCATTATTATTATAATTATTATTAATGATAATATTTCATTATTATTATTATTATTATTATTATTATTATTAATGATAATATTTCATTATTATTATTATTATTATTATTATTATTATTATTATTATTATTATTATGTTGACCCACTAGGAGTTTCCACTTAAGTTATTTTCATTGATTGGTCTCTAATAATAATTATTTACTCACTAGGAGTTCTCACACAATTACAATCGGAAGTTACTCAATGACAATAACCTCTAGTGTTTTCTGGAATTTGTGTGACTGCAAGTCTCCTCAGATTCTATCAAAACTGCTAAAAGACGCTCTCTGAACTACACGCATATCTTTTTCGATTTCTCAAGTTTACTACGCTTTCTTTTCGTCTCCCTGGTTATCGTCGCATGTGTTCTTTTAAAATGAGTCGGTGTCCACACATACAAATTACTAGCAATTAGGAAACCTCACAAGTGATCAAACGCTCACTGATCACCTCTATTCTGATCTCAAACACACGGTGCAGTGGGGGGTCGTTATTTTCGAAAACTAAGCTTCCCCCTTTGCATCAGCAACGCTTGAATTATTGTTTTGCCCCTCTTGAAATGAATGGAAGCTTCCTCGAGGAAGCCCCTTACTTTCATAAGCTCTTCGGGCTGACTTTCACTCTAACCTTACAATGAGACGCTCACAACGAATCTGCTGCTATGACCAAAATATGGTTGGCTCATTCTATCGCCACAGAACGTGCCCGATCCCGATTCAATCCCTTAACATATATAAGAGTTGGACATGTTTATATATGGAGTACTGCTGTTGCATCAGTTACTCAGGTGAATACATTCAGTTACTTTGAATCATGGATTACATCTACAGGACGCTCATAGTGTGATATAAAATCACGTATAGCCCAGAGTAAGCAAGCCATGGCTGACAGAACAAGAGCATGCAACCCCCATGAAGGAAATAAAAGATTCCGTTCGCAATTCCGTGCAAATTCCCGAGTTCGATAGAAACATTTCCGAGTTCTCCAAGATACACCTGAAGAAAGTCGAAGGTTACGTCGACGGAAACGTTGTAAAAATCACACTCAAGATGAAAACAGTAGTCCGAAGATTCCAAATAATATGAATAATCAACCATTATCTCAAACATTCAGAAACTTCCCTTCCTACCTCAGTATGCTCTGTTTCAAGCTAACTAAATAAGGGGAGATAACTTAAATCGAAGTGTCGAGGTGAAGAATTAGTCTTATGTTCAATTAAATTTAGTAGTAAAACAACTAAAAATCGTAAATTTTGATTTTGTTGGCGAAAAAAAATAATAGCTAGATATTTTTTACAATTAATTACCGTCTAAAGAACATATTGCCACAGGACTGTTTCATTTTAGATTAAGACTTGGTTGTTTTCATAGTCATCGTCACCGGATTCCTTCATAGAACCATCCCCACACATATTCGAACATGACTCTTAAAATAACTCCGTCTCATTAACTGTTATCTTCGAGTGGCGTCTGGCTTTGATAAGTGATGAATTCTTCTCGTATAAAACATAACGTTGAGTGTGCACTTTATGTAGTTAGGTGCTCGACAAACAAAACATCACAAACGCTTTAAATTTAGTCAATGTTCGTCTTTTCATCACAACAGGATGAAAAGGACGAACTAATATGAATGAAAATAGAAAGAAAAGAAAAATATTAAAGAAAGAAACAATAAAAGAAACCAAACGAAATACACAATGGAAAGAAAATAGGAACTAAGTAAAAAATTAATGTAACTAAAAAGGAAAATATAAGCTGAAAGAAAATGAAACATAGAAAATAAAAACAATGATTGAGTTTGCAATGCTGCAAAGACAGTGCGCTCCCTTTACCTCATTCGAAAAATGCTTACAGCTGACGATATTTTATATCTCTATAAAGTCACCATTCGTCCCTACCTGGAATATTGGTGCCACATATAGGCTGTAACAGAACGCACGAACAGCAGCTGTACGACAGGCAACGTATGCACATTGACCGAGCCGTGTGTGAAATGGCGTCACAGCGAGGAAGAAAAAAAAAGATTATAAAAAATGAAAAAGGAAAGACAGAAATAGACATGTTACACACTTGAACCGAGAGAGATAAGGAAAGACGTGTCCTAAACATAGACGGATAATGACATAGTATCATATGTTTGACACGACAGACTTTTGTTGAACATATTGGAGTACGAGAAAACCTTTGAACAAGAGGCAAAACGTTATTCGGAAATGCAGTATGGAAGTATCTGTAAATAAATGTCTGTTGTTTCAACAGAAAAAAATGAGTCAAATTATTTCCTTGTCTTTGAAAGACCATATGTGGGGGCGACCCCACATATAAGACCTTGGTCAATGTAGAGGCAACCCTTCATACCAATTGTCACTATCCAGCTCCCCTACTCCCCGGGGAGTTGGTCCCCATTTCACCTTCACTCCTCACATTAAAAATCGGCATTGTGCCTAATTTGCTCAGTGGGGGAGCAAATAAATACCTCAAAGTGTAGTATCTGTTCCGACAGATACTGCAAGCAAAGACCATATGTGGGGGTAACTCCACGTATCAGACCTTGGTCAATGTAGGGGAAACCCTTCATACCAACAGTTACTATCCAGCTCCCATTTCCCACCCATCGGGAGCTGGTCCCCTTTTTCCCTTCCCGCTCCCTCTCTCTCCACATTAAAAAACGGCCTTGTGTCTAATTTGCTCAGTGGGGAAGCAAATAAATACATACTGTAAGCAAAGACCATATGTGGGGGCAGCTCCACATATAAAACCTTGGTCAATGTAGGGGCAACCCTTCATACCAATTGTCACTATCCAGCTCCCCTACTCCCCGGGGAGTTGGTCCCCATTTCACCTTCACTCCTCACATTAAAAATTGGCCTTGTGCCTAATTTGCTCGGTGGGAGAGCAAATAAATACTTCTTGGCCTTTTGGCCACGATCAAAGTGTAGTATCTGTTCCGGCAGATACTGCAAGCAAAGACCATATGTGGGGGCAACTCCACATATAAGACCTTGGTCAATGTAGGGGCAACCCTTCATACCAATTGTCACTATCCAGCTCCCCTACTCCCTGGGGAGTTGGTCCCCATTTCCCCTTCACTCCTCACATTAAAAATCGGCCTTGTGCCTAATTTGCTCAGTGGAGGAGCAAATAAATACCTCAAAGTGTAGTATCTATCTTACCACATGCTGTACTTATATATATATTATTCCTTAATTGGAATTCATTTTTGAGATGAGCATTATATATATTAATTTATTTTTATTTCGGACTATTATTTTCATCTTTATTAGTTGTTGTTTTCATCTTTATTGGTTGTTGCTTTTCACGACGTTTCAGCCAACTATTCCTCTGGCCTTCGTCAGGTGGTAATCGCGACGGATAGGAACTTCGAATCTCCCAACTGCATTCTCAGCAATCACTGCCATCCGTAGTTGTTGTCATCTAACCACGTTATATATATATATATATATATATATATATATATATATATATATATATATATATATATATAATAAAAACTCCGCGGATTAAGGACTATCCACTTATTAAGTGTTTACTTCTCAGATTAAATATGTTTTTAACTTTTTCAAAGTGTTTTTTAACATGTTTTTTTTAATTATTTGCTCATATATATATATATATATATATATATATATATATATATTTATATATTTACATATACATATATATATATATATATATTTAATTTTTTATTTATTTGCGGACTGTTATCCTCATATTCATAGCTATTTTGGGCCAACTATTCCTCTAGCCTTCGTCAGGTGATTAACCATTACGGATACTAATGCTGATGCTGAGTCTCTTAAATATATCCCCGATAATTACCGCCTTCCATAGTTGTTGTTGTCTCAGCACGTTTTTGGCAAACTAATCCTCTGGCCAGCTTTGGGTAGGATTAAAACCGCTATCTTCAGACAATGCTCACCTGGAACCATAGAGACTCAAAACCCCTATCCACTTCGTCACAAGCCTCGAAGTAATTGCTGAGGATATAGTTAAAAGACTCAGTATTCCTATCCCGTCGCGGTTAACCACCTGACGAAGGCCAGTACAATAGTTGGCCGAAACGGCGTGAAACAACAACTTTGAAGATGAGGTTAACTGTCCACAATAAATGAATAAATAATAAATAAATAAATTTCATGTTGTGTATTTTGTTTAATCCCTGTCGATAACTTTTCACTGCAATGAACTAATTAAGGGGAGACAACTTAAATCGAAGTGTTGAGGTGAAGAATTAGTCTTATGTCTAACGTAATTTAGGAGTAAAACTACTAAAAATCGTAAATTTTGATTTTGTTGGTTAAAAAAAAAATACTTAATCGATTTATCTGATTTTTGGAATATGACATCTTTGGTCTGTAACGAGTTACATACATCATGCAGATTTTTCTGCATTTTCTTTACTTTTAACCGCCGTCATTAGTGCCAAACTGAATAAACACCAACGATTCTTCTCTGCTCCTCGGAGAGAAAGTACCCTATATTAAATGATGATACGTCACTGTGCAAAAGCCCCCCCCCCCTTCCTCGTCGGCTCTCCGTAAGTAAACGAGTAAACACGTGTCTTTGTAATTAATACCGAATGCACTATGCTTATATTTAAAGGTCTGCTTGTTGCTGTTACTACTAGTTGCTTTATTTCAACGTTTCCTCGAATCAATTGGGTTGTTTTCCTTTGTCTGATTTCTTAAGGCTTTGCATTTGGACTGGAAGGCACAAATAATAAAAACAACTCACCTCCCCCTAGCTTATTTCTCTCCAGGAAAGATTATGTTTAAATGCAAGCCTATTAAAAAAAAAATCTTGCATTTAAGGATTTTGTTATTTCAACAGCGCAACACTTTTCGGTTTTGTTTAGCTGTCACGAAGTCCTTTTAAACTTTGATAATAAGTGATTGTGCTTGAGTTAGTATTTTATGGTTATATTGTTTTGGGGGGTTTCTCTTGTCTTTGTAGCTTTGTCATTGTTGTTGTTATTATTGTTGTTGTTGTTGCTGTTGTCATTGCGCATGCGTTCTTTAGTCAAACCGAAACGCGCATGTTTGTGATGTTTGATCAGTTGGGTTTGTTTTGCAGCTCGATTGTCGTTCTTCGGCTTGTTGTTTTTCAGCGATTAGTCTCGCAATTGACAAATTATTTCCTGTACTTTTTTGTTTGTGATTAAACGCTGAATATTCTACCACGGAACGAGGAACTTTGTATCCCCCCCCTTTCACCCTTACCTGTTTGTTCCGATATTTTCTTTTGTTTTGTCCACTTTCTTTTCACGTTTTAATTATTCTCTTCTTTTCTTACTTTTAATTTTTTTTTTCTTCCACTGGTTTTGGTTTCATTCAGCTTTTATTTGTTTTCCTTGTTGTTTCACTCTTTCTCTATCTCTTTTTTCATACGGATTTTTTTATGTTTTTTCCTCTCTATTTTTCTTTCTTTTTTCTTTCATCCTCTTCTTTCTTCTTTAATTTTTTTTTAAACTCATAGTCACCCAAAAACAAGGCAAAGGGGCTAATGTGAATTAGGGATCATAGTTACAGGGATACTCTAAATAAGGAGTTGAGCAGCGAGATATCTGTTTGCATTACGTTTAAATATCTACGTGCTATTACAGTCAGGGAAGCAGGAAACAGGTAGAGAATTCCAAGTTTAGCATTTCAAAGAAAAAAAAATTTATAGGGTAGAAGATTCTTCGACACCTAATAACCTCTACAGTGGAGAGGTGGAATTTTGCTTCTTCTAATACTTTTCGCAGACCTTCGTATGTATATATATATATATGTATATATATGTATATATACATATGTATATATATGTATATATATGTATATGTATTTATATATGTATATATATATATATATATATATATATTATTTATACTGAAGAAATATGCATGTCCGTAGATGACTGTTTTAAAAAATAATAAATAAATAAATAAAAATATTTTTTTGACGTCCAAATAAAAATGTGGGCGATTTCCTAAGAAACTCGATATTCAAGGTGAAGACGCCATATTGTCATTTAAAAAATCCACAACAAATCTACGTAAGTTTATAAGCGATAAATAAAAAGTAAAATCATCCATGGCATTATAGCGTAATGGATTACGCGCCGGACAGTAATACATAAGGTTCGATTCATAGAAGCAGTCAAGCTACGCTGAAAAGAGGTAGGGCCTCGAAGCATGCATGTCTGTAGATTACTGTTAAAAAAAAAATATATAACACACAAAAATATTATTTGTTTATGTCCAAATAAAATCAAGAGCGATTTCCTAAGGAACTCGATCTTCAAGATGCTAAGTTAACCGTAATCTCGTTTAAAAAATCAACAACAAATCTACGTATATATATATATATATATATATATATATATATATATATATATATATATATATATGTGTGTGTGTGTGTGTGTGTGTGTGTGTGTGTGTGTGTATATGTATATATATGTATATATATATATATATATATATAGTCATCCACATCATACAGTACTGTTCCGCTGTTTCACAGCTCATCAGTGCGGCTATATATATATATATATATATATATATATATATAAATTATACTTCTGAAAAGAATTTCAATAAAATAATATGAAATTTCTTGTCAATAGTTTTTTCACTTCCTCATCCCCTTTCGAATAGAAAAAAAAGTTGTTTGAAGTTTCTAATAGGTATACAAATGTTATATATCCAAAGTCCTCAATGTGGAGAGAATGATTCACGAACCATAGATAAGAAAACTCATCCCGGTGGGTAAATAGAAGTATAAGGTATCAGGGGAATTCCAGGGAAAAGGAATTTGATCTTATTTTTCGGTCGCGGAATATTGCTGATTCACAGAAAGCGAAGTAGATCTGAGAGCGAGAACACAATGCAACTAAATACTGTGGCGACTTAAACCGTATTTTTTCTTTCCCCCTCACCTCTCACTCTCTCTCTCTCTCTCTTTCTCTCTCTCTCTTTCTCTATCTTCAGTAACCAAGATTTTAAGTATATATATATATATATATATATATATATATATATATATATATGTATATATATAGCTGCACTGAAGAGCTCTGATTTAGTGAAACAGTCTGTCTGTGGATGAATATATATATATATATATATATATATGTATATATATATATATATATATAATTATTTTCCACAGCCGAACCAACGTCGCCGCCCACAAGAGCCAAGAAAGTCAACAAATCGGAAGTCCAAGACCTGAGTTTCGCCCTCATTTGGGCTCATCAGTTAGACATATCTGCGCTCAGGATTTGTTCGGGTTTTAAGTTTGTTGGCTTTCTTGGCTCTTGTGAGCTGCGACGTTGGTTCGACTTTGGAAAATAACTATATATATTCTCTCACATTTTCTGAACATTATATATATATATATATATATATATATATATATATATATATATATATATATATGTATGTATGCATGCATGGATTACTTGCTGGGGAAGGGGACTCCCGGATTTTTTTACGGACATAAAATACGCTTAAATATGATACTTTAATTTGTCCAGATTCCGTATATATTATTATAGAGTCGTTATTTCAAAAGTAAAAAGAATATTTAAGTGCCATCAGCTAGAATCGGAACTGAAACTTTAGCATTCAAAGCTGGTGACGTTACCACTGTACCAACGTGACACACATATAGACTGATTAAAAATTAAAAATATACTAAGATGAATGTACAAAATATTTAACGATTTTGTTCAATTTTGATCCATTTTTGCGCCCCTTAAAAAAAGATTTTAACTGGTCATAAAAGAACGGTCCGTAAAAAAAAAAAAACAATCATTGGAGGCCACTAACGCCGCTCTGCGACTTGAAGTTTCGGAGAGATAGAGTCTGAAAATATGGAGACAGACAAACAGACCGACAGACAGACTGACAGACACTCGTTTATATATTAGATTGACATAAACATGTAGGTATTGCTACACGGTCGTGAATATGTTTCAGTTAACTAGTTATAAATAACTCAAACGGTCATTCTTCATATCTCTCTCTTTCTCAATTTTCAGTAACTAACTTTTAAAAGTATATATATATATATAGAGAGAGAGAGAGAGAGAGAGAGAAAGAGAGAGAGAGAGAGAGAGAGAGAGAGAGAGAATCAATAAAATCAATAAAATAAATAAAATAAGAAAATGACAATATAGAAATATATACTAATGTACATTGATTAATTCATTTATTCAATAAGGATGATACATCAATGTAGAATAAGTAAGAACTCAGTATTTCGAAGCCTAATGCTTCTCGTCAGAAGAAGAGGTGAGATGTTAGGTAAGATAAATACTAAGTTATAATTTCCGATACCCCTTCTAAAACATACCGATATAGCATAAATCCCTTATTTCAAGTAAACTTCTTCCATAGCTATAACCCATTAATACATATCATTAAATAGGCATATTCTTTCAATTCACTTACTCTCCCCGAGAGTTCAATCCCGCATATTGACACATATATTAAACCTACCATGGCACATATACTATACACATACCCTCATTATATAATAAAAGCTATACTCCTCCTATACGACAGAGATTACTTTAGTCCTCCCACCCCCAAACAGTTTCAATGTTCTATCTCTCACTGCACAATTATTTCGCTCCTAATGTAACTACGAGGGGCGTGCAATAAGTAATGCCCCAGACCCACTTCCCATGGCAGTAGAGCAACGAAACTTGGCTCAGTTATTAGTCTTTCTCTACATAGGAACCACAGAGAGTTATACATTTCTCCCATCGTTTGATGCAGCTCTGGAGACCGTTTTTGTAGAACACCCCAAGTTGGTCCTCCAACCACTACGTGACTTCAGAAATCAAGGCTGCATCATCTTGGAAACGCTTTCCTTTCAAAAACAACTTCATGGCTGGGAAGAGGTGAAAGTCAGAGGGTGCAAGGTCAGGAGAGTAGGGAGCATGGAGTAGGATTTCATAACCACACACCCGTGCTTCTGATCTGGCGACATGCGAGTTGTGGATCGGAGCGTTGTCCTGAAGGAGGAGGGTACCTTTGCTGATCTTGCCCCGCCTCTTGATTTTGATAGCTTCCCTTAATTTCCTCAAAAGTGAAGCATAATAGGCTCCTGTAATTGTGGTACCCTTTGCCAGGAAATCTGTCATCACTATTCCGTCCTGGTCCCAGAAGACTGGGCTTTGGTCTCTGGATCATAGTGATGGACCCAGGTTTTATCTGTGTAATCAGTCTTTTGATCTTGACATCTTTGGGTATTTGGCTAATAGTAATGCGCCGATCTCCCTAAATGGCAGCCTCAACTTGACGGACAGGTGCCTCATCAATGGGAGAAGGTGGGCGACCAGGTCTGGGAGCTGTTTCCACAGACTTCCGGCCATGTTTGAATTCACGATGTCAGCGTTTTACAAGGTCATATGATGGGGCATTATCACCATAAGTTTCTTTCATTTCATCAAAGGTCTCCTGTGGTGTGCGTCCTTTCAAATACAAAAACCGGATCACTGCTCGACATTTCACACCTGACTCAGTTCAAACACATGTAAAACAGTAACCACAATTAGTTTGTAGAGCTGTAATTTGCCGCATAACCCGTAGAGACATAAATCATTGCTCATGCAAAATTTCAGCTAGATCAGACAACTGGAAGTGAGTCAGGGGCATTACTTATTGCACACCTTTCGCTATCACTAGACGTCGCATCCTTATTATGTTACTTAGCATCTTCTTTACTCTTCTGATGAGAAGCATTAGGCTTCGAAATATCATATTATAAAGAGTTTTACTTATCTTACAGCCCTAATTTATGTATCATCCTTATTGAATAAACGAATAAATATGTATGCATTAGTATATATTTTTATATTGTCGTTTTCTTATTTTATTGATAATCTATATAAGCTTCAAAGTAATTCGTTGAGTTTTGCATCATACCTCTCTTATTCTTATTCTTTTAATTTCCCCACATATGTGTACATATATATATATATACACATATATATATAGCAAGTTATGAAAATATATATGGCAATTAATCTACACACAATATTTCGCGTTTCATTCTCGTGAGAATCCGTCAGGCTTCTGTGAGAAAAAGTTCACAGAAGCCTGACGAATTCTCACGAGAATGAAACGCGAAACATTTTGTGTAGCTTAATTGCCATATATATCTTCATAACTTACTACCTAGTTCTATCTATGTATTGAACACTGTTGAAGTAAATACTAAAACATTTACGCATAAAATTATATCTTCGTATAGTAATTTATGTGATTAAATGAAGTAATCATATATGTGTGTGTGTATGTGTGTGTGAGTGTGTGTGTGTATAACCACACTGGAGAGCTGTGATACAGCAAAAGAGTCTGCCTGTGAATGGCTGTATATATTATTTGTTATTTACATTTATGTATTGCTACACAGTCATAAATATGTTTCAGTCAACAAGTTATAAATAACTAAAGACGTCTTCGTGTGATGTTGTATTTACAAAACAAATCTGTCAAAATTGGAGAAAAATTCACAGAAGTTATTGTTTGGTAAGCAGTCACGTAATATACGGCTTCTAAATTTGTATGAATATAAAAAAAAACAGAAAAATGAAAAAGAATAGGAGAAAATGTAAAAATATATAATATAATATAATATAAGACGATATAAAATAAAAATAAGAACAAAAACACAACAGACAGAAAACGGAAATATACAAACACAAAAGTTAAATAACATCTGGCTAAGAAACGATGGAATTATAATCTAAAATAATAGCAAGGAAAGCTGAAAATCGTCCGGTAAGCAATGGATTCAAAAAATTAAGGAATTAAGGTTATTAAACTTACAAAATTATTAATGCAATTATAGAACCTTTGCCCTAGGTGGGCTGGTGAAGAAACCTGTAAATTCTTTTTGTTTTTGTCTTCAAACTTGGTCTAACAAAGCTAAACTAAAATATATGTATAGATGTAGATAAACTCTGTACAAAAAATACTTTATATATATATATATATATATATATATATATATATATATATATATATATATATAAGTTTCGTGGTTAAATTTTAAATTCTGAAAAAATAACATATAGAGACATATATTCGATTTAAGAATTTATTGTTTGACAAAAGGAATATAACCCCTTCTATATATTCCTTTTGTCAAGCAATAAATTCTTAAATCGAATATGTGTCTCTATATGTTGTTTTTTCAGAATTTAAAATTTAACCACGAAACTTATATATTGCTCTATTCTTAAATATTGAGCTTTTCCTTTTTGGCTAGGATCTTCTTGAAAATATTACTTCAAGTAATATCTATCAGAATTTTTCATCTGAATTCTATCAGTGTCTTATCTCGCTTATATATATATATGTGTGTGTGTGTGTGTGTGTGTGTGTGTGTGTGTGTGTGTGTGTGTGTGTGTGTGTGTGTGTGTGTTCCAGAGGTTAAGTAACGAATGAAGTTTTAACGAGGTTAATACAACAGTGCTCAATACCGAGCAGGGTATACACTTTATTTGTTTTTGCATAAGCAATATGTTGCTACACAGTCATGGCCATTTCAGACGATACAACTTAGACGAAAGCAAAGTTTGCAATAATATTTTATTCCTACATTCCAGGGAGACCTGATATTTTATTGCAAACTTTTGTTTTCGTCCAAGCTGTATCGCCTGAAGAGGTCTCCAATTACTAGTAACTGGCTAACCGAAACATGCTCATGACTGTGTTACTGCTTATGTAAAAACAAAGAAAGTGTGTATATATATATATATATATATATATATATATATATATATATATATATAAATCTCCTAGACGACAGTCGCTGCTTATAACTCCTACGTCATTTGACTGCCACTTAGTAGATAGGTAAAATTATGATAATAAACATTGCCAACGGAACAAACTTCATTTGTTTACATAAAGAGTATAGCATTATACACTAGTGGTAGTTTGTTATTTCACTCAGCGAAATGCTTGGCTCAGAAAGAGTAAAATATTTAGCCATCAATCGGTAGACTGTTTCGCTGTATCACAACTTTGCTGGGATCGAAACTCGACCGCCTAGACGACAGTCAGCGCGTCTGATCCCTGCGTCATTTGATTGTTGCTATCTCCAATCAATGCAATCCTCTCTCTCTCTCTCTCTCTCTCTCTCTCTCTCTCTCTCTCTCTCTTTTTCTCTCTCTCTCTCTCTCTCTCTCTCTCTCTGACTAATAAATTATCCGTGTTAGTTAATGAGTCGACGATGACGACTGGTGGGGGTGGGGGTAGGGCGATCGGTGTGTAAAACCAAATTATACACACTCCAGAAAAGCGACATCACAACACAAACAGGCACACATGCAGATAACATCATGGTGACCAATGCTTTTAAGAAGGTGAGTGGTCTCGGTGATGACAGCAAAAGTAGGCTCTGCCACACAGAAGTAGAGAGCGTGAGTCACGTGACATCCAGTTATAAGGTTCTGCTGAGGAACTGCTACTATACAATGCGGCATAATATCATCTGCAACAATTCTTGGGAACATATACCAGAAAGAACAATTTGGTACAAGTCATACACAATCCGCTATGTCTACATCTACATACGAAGAAAACGTGGCTATTAAACCTTGCATAGTGATATTGTGAGGTGGTGAAAAACAAAAAGAAGAAACCCTAGTAGAAGTTAGTATTCTCAATGGTGCGGGATTAAACAGAACTGTGAGGGAAAAGATAACGAATTACCAACGTTTTATGCACGACATAAAAAGTAAACTGAAATCCTAGGAAACGCGTTATGATTCCAGTAATTATAAGAACAACGGGGCGCATAAAAAATATACCCGATGAACCAAATGCAAGAGTAATACAAACAATTAGAGGTAAAGTGACAGTTAAAATTATAAAACGATATCTCAGGTGGTATGTATGAGATGGTAGGTGAATGCCTGCTATCCCGTATGATGACAATCTCTCGCTGGAACAAAATAATAATAATTCTTTTTAAAAAAATGCAAACAGACTGAAAAGAAGGAATATATAAAACGAAGAAGAACTTGGTTATTGTGTAAAGCACATGTAATCATATGCTACTAAAATCCGAAATAGCCACTACAACTATGCTTATACACAAACAGGTGAACGAATGGACAAACAGTAATCAAACTAAATAAATGTAAAAAGGAAATACGTCTATAAAGTGAAGGGAAGCATGAGAAAAGACCGAGATAATTAAAGAAGGCCACGAAGTATTGGCCTCAGAGGACGAAATTTGAATTCAACAAGTGTGCTGAAATAAGTTTCAGGTAGAAAAACGACGCACGATTCAATGTTTGTTGTTTACAAAACATGTGTATTTAATTAAATATACAACGAGCAAAATAACTTCGTACGTCTGTTTACACAACACATTATTTATATATATATATATATATATATATATACATATATATATATATATATAGTCATAGCTATATATATATAGTCATAGCTATATATATAGTCTTTGAAGTTTTTAACATTTGAAACTATACAAAAAATTATTGTTTATCATTCGTTAAAAAACCATCTAGTCAGTAAGTCATTTAATCACCTGCAATCACTGCATCAACTCTCTCGAATTTACTATAATACCAATTTTTTTTATATTATATATATATATTTTTATATTATATATATATATTTTTTTATATTATATATATATATAGTCATAGCTATATATATATATGTATATATATTTAGTCATAGCTATATATATATATATATATGTATTTAGTCATAGCTATATATATATATATCGTCATATCTATCTATATATATATTTAGTCATAGCTATATATATATATATATTTAGTCATAGCTATATATATATATATTTAGTCATAGCTATATATATATATATATATATATATATATATATATATATATATATATATATATATACACACATGAGGGGGCCTTTAATAAGTGTCCAGACTTTTTTGTACAGGCATTTAAAATTGTCGTTAACACTTGAAAATTCAGTATGTTCTTGTCATACATCTTATGAGATGGCTAACCAATTTTTATGATTACATGTTCAAGGGAAAAGCCGTAACAGGAATTAGAATACACTCTACTAAAGCCTGATTGTCAACTGATGAATTTCAATAATGCAATCTGGATGTAAAGACACTTTAGAAGAACAATATGCAATAAAATTCTGTTTTAAACTTGTAAAAAATGCCACAAAATATATGGAATTCTTCAGACTGCTTTGTGCCATCTTGCGTGGATCGAGCATCAGTTTTTCTTTTACAAATATCAAGTTTTCTCAGTTGATCATTTATTACGTTTCAACATGGCATCCATTACAATATTGTTTCGTATTGCGACTAACAAGTCTATAAAATTAGTACGTGGCTAAATATGCAGCCATTATATAATTTTATAGAATTGTTAGTCGCAATACGAAACATCTGCTAAACTCCTGACTGACAAACAATATGGATTCAGGCAGGCCCGTTCACGAGCAGATATCTTAACTGTAGTCTCTGAACATATATACCGTTCACTGGACAAAACAGGGGAGGGTAGAGCGGTAGCCCTTAATATATGTAAGACTTTTGACAGGGTATGGCACGATGGTCTTCTAAGGAAAATTGTATCATATGGTATCACTGGAAGAATACATAATGTAATTAAATCCTTCTTAAGTAAGAGAAAAATCCAAGTTGTCCTCGACGGTCGTACATCTAAACAATATGATATAAATGCGGGAGTACATCCTTGGACCTTTATTGTTCCTGATATTCATAAATGACCTCCCTGATAAAATTGTTTCAGAGATGGGTATATTTGCCGATGACACCACCCTCTATAACATGCATGAGGGGAAAACAAATAAACATATATCTAAGGAAATGGCAGAAACACTAGAGGATGACCTCCAATCTGTAGTACTTTCAGGCAGTGTATTCTTAGCCATTGCTATTGGTGGTAGAAAAGGTAGTTATTGAAGAAAACAAGCTTAGTCTTGCCAGCATTAAATGCAACCATCTATTTTTATCCCCATTTCACTAAAGATTGGAGGTCTTCTTCTAGCCTTTTTGCCATTTCCTTAGATATGTGCTCATTTTCCCGCTCGTGCCTGTTATAGAGTGTGGTGTCATCAGCAAATATACCCATCTCAGAAACAATTTTATCAGGGGGTCATTTATGAATATTAGGAATAATACAGGTCCACGGATAGACCCCTGAAGTACACCCGCATTTATGTCATATTGTTTAGATGTACGACCGGCGAGTACAACCTGAATTCTTTATCTTATTTAAGAAGGATTTAATTATGGTAAGTATCAGTGATACCGTGTGATCTGATTTTCCTGAGAAGACCATCATGCCAAACCCTGCAAAAGCCTTATATATATTTATATCCAGGGCTACCGCTCTACCCTCATCTGCTTTGTCCATTGGGTGGTATATAGGTTCAGAGATTACAGTTAGGACATCTGCTATAGAACGGGCTTACCTAAATTCATATTGTTGGTCACTCAGAAGTCTCGCAGTTGTAAGGTGATGGACTAGAGCTTGGTTAAATATGGACTCAAATATTTTGGTGAAAAGAGGGAAGAGACTAATGGTGCGATAATTTAATGGGTCAATTCTTTCGTTAGAATTTTTGTAAACTTATACTACAGGCGCATTTCTGTCTATATTTTATATGCATTTAATCATATATGGTTGTTTATAATTGATTATATGGGCCTGCGTATCCACATAAATAAAGATACACACGTACATGTGTGTACATATATATGTATATGTATCTAAAAAATCTAATTTCCTCATATATATATATATATATATATATATATATATATATATACTAGCATGGGTGCCCGGCGTTGCCCGGGTGTTTGGAGGTGTGGGCTGAGCAAAAGAAAACGGTCAATTCTTTTAACTTTGACCCTTATTATGACCCCTTAAAATGTATTGTTTAGGGCTCAAATCAAGTTATTAAGTTAGATCCATGTCCAATGAACCTATATCTAAAATTTCAAGACTCAAAATTGCAGGAGCAGTTGGGTAGAGATCTCAAAGGGCAAATCGTTGAACTTTGACCCCTTACTCGCAAAATTTCTGTCTGAAAACCGATCACAAAGATATTCCCAAATCTCAGTACCCTGTATATCAAATTTCGAGTCTGTAGGCTTAAAATTGACAGAGTTATTGCGTAGGGAAATGTACACACACAGACAGACAGACACTTTCACTTTTATAGATATATAGATATATAACAAATCTAAACTCCTCAACCGATTTGAATAGTAATTTAAATAACCCCCACTATGACTACAAAGGCTATTCAAAAAAATGTTCCTCACCACACTGTTCCCCGACACCCTCTAAGAAAGAAGAAACATTTGTGTTTTAACCCTCCCTTAGAAGTAACGTCTTAACTAATACACCTAAGGATTCCTTTAGAATTATAAAAAAAATCATTTATATAACCACATATGTATAGCACTATTTTGGACAAAAATTCAATTAAAATTTCCTATTCCACTATACTTAATATATCTCAAACAATAATAGCATTTAATAACCACAAAATTAGGAATGCTCAATTTGGATCTACCCCCTGCACACCCTACACTATTTGTAATTGCCACAACAAATTGAACTGTCCTTTTAAAATTATTTGCAGAGAGAAAGATTTAATCTAATCACACCCAGATTCTTTTTCTGTTGTTTCTAATAATTTTTTCCCTTAATCATAATCTTCCTTAAGTAACCTCTCAAAACTCACCTTTTTCTTCCTCCCAAATAGGTTTTCCCCAATTACTAACGATAAGCATAACTTTGTTTGCTACCCCATAAATCCTCCGGATAGAATATTAACCTCTCCTACAATTACTACCAAAACCTAAATTTTCATAACCAAACTATTTGCCTAAATCTAATAACAGTAATCGTACAATTAACACTTATCAAACACGCCCTAAAACCCTTATGTATATTGATTTGCCTCCACACTAATTAAACATCACATTTCAAATCATGTCTATTTAATGAAGATAACATGACCAACAATAAGGGTACAACACTCTCTACATTAATTAAAAATCTTAAACTAAAAACTTATGTTTCTCTATTAAATTTTCAATACTAAAAAATCTAAATACTATACACTTGGTGGCAAGTATAGCCAGCTTTGATAACTGAAACTATAAGCATAATCACCTTATCTCAAAATTTTAACATCATTAATTCTAAAAACGAATTAATTTCAAGCTGCAAACATAGAAAAAATATATCTATAGCCAATTTGAAATTACATAATCTCCCTTCCATTTACCTCACCATTTTTTCATTGGCTGGTAATTTTATATCACACCAACAATTAATTGTCTCACTAAAATTTATTTCGGTTTTAAGCCTTCACTCATTTCCACTTGGGATACCCCCTTCCTTAAAAACATATTCATTTAACCCTATTTTTCTCTAACTAGATACGCACAAGTTTGAATGTCATATATTTTTCTGGCTTTTAGTTTCTCAATATTCTTTTATCAATTTTAACTGTTCTCTGTGCATATACTATTACTATATATCACCTTTATCAAAATCTCTTTACCAATATATGCATATGTGTATATATTTCTTAATTGTACATCGTTTTGATTGTATTTACTTATTAACCTATTTTTTAATTTTTTCCTCGTTTACTGCCCTCCCTCCGACTTCAAAAAATATTCCTTTACACAAAAGAACTGGATATCTTCTCCGTGCATATAGTATTACTAAATATCACCTTTATCAAAATCTCTTTATCAATATATGTATATTCATCCTAAACTACTTTTACCTCTCAAATCCCGCTTCTTTGCTCCACTCAGTTCCTCTTAAACCCTGTACTATCTAGCGTGATATTATAAGTTCCTTCTCTCAAATCTCGACCTTATTTATCTTCTTCCTCCAGCTCATTTTATATATTTTCCCAACCATTTGCCATTTTATGATTGAAACTGGCCATGGAAAAGCTGATCGCCAATGCAATCTAATTCCATATCAAGCTTCTTTTATTCCTTCTCCATTTGAATTCTCTATTTTTACAAATAAGACTTTACGCGCTTTTCTACGCATTAACATCTAATTTCGATAGAATGGATTTTTCCCCGCTCTTCAAAACAAAATCCGTCTACAAGAACACAAGAACATTTTCATTTTTCTTCATTCCTTCTTATATATATATATATATATATATATATATATATATATATATATATATATATATATATATATATATATATATATATATATATATATATTGTTCATTCACAAGAGAAAATAGAACGCCCCCCCCTAAAAGAAACATAAATATGCATATATATTTATTTAAAGGTTATGAGGGTTTTTGAAGCATGAAAAACGATGTTACTTTTTGTATTTAATATTTTTATTGTTATTTTGTATATTTCAAGCGGATCTCAGCTATTGGTCACAAAAAAGTATCGATTTTTTCGATACTTTTTTGTGACCAAGAGCGAAGGTCCGCTTGAAATATAAAAAATAACAATGTAAATATTAAATACAAAAAGTAACATCGTTTTTCATGCTTCAAAAACCCTCATAACCTTTAAATCACTATCATGAAGCTTACGTGGACTTTTAACATTATATATATGTATATTACACATGGCAGCACGGTCCTGAACAAGTTCGTTCATACAATCCCGAACACTTCCATCAACTCGGAAAGACACGACTCCGAACGATACCGTCGACCCGACACGACACGATCACGAACTTAGCTGCTATTAAATATTTAAAGTAAGATGTAATAATCATACAACACCATTCAAAATACCACGTGCTAACAATAAAAAGAAAACAATATCATTAGCAAATTGGATTAGGAAATTAAGGAAAAACAAAATTAAATACAAATATCATATAATAATATCCAAAGAAAACCTTCTTAATAAACGCTAGGAAGTAATTAAAAACTGTTTAACATAGATCAAAGTATACATTATCTCGACTAAAACCTGATTAGAAACATACATGAAATTAAAATTGAATTAACCTACTTAGTATGAAAAGTTACTTTTGATTCATGGAGATTAATGCATAAATAAATTAGGGCTGAGATTTAAAATGAAAATAATAAAAAATAAAGTAATAATAATGTTTAGGTAAACAAATAAATCTAAATTAAGTATAACGATGATTTAAATAATAAATAAAACATAAAATAAAAAGGAAAGGGTATGAATTTTTGATGTTGTACTGTATAGTCTGATTTCAAATATCACGATAATAGTCATTAATAATTGGTTTAATTACATGCAATAAGTAAGCATGATCATATAAGTATTATCTCTATGGAGATAAATATTTTATATAAAATATAATTAGCTAATTAAGACAAAACAACAATGGTAAAAGTTTATTAACTAATTAAATATGCCAAATGAATTTAGATAATGATAGCAAATATGATGGCAAGATATATCTAAATTAATATTTAAAATGAGCCATGAAGGTATGATAATATATATCACATGATATAGTATTTAATTGTAGAGTGATAAAAAGATCATACAACTACATTATATAATTAGATGTGGATGAAAAATGTAATGTTAAATTAGAATAGGGAATAGTAGTTGATCGTAATATTATAATTTCTAGATTGATCGTAATGTTTAGAAATGTTAAACTTTTATGGATAGGAAAAATAAATTTGTAATAATCATAATATTTCAAATGTATTTATAGTAATCAGATTCCAAACATTGATCTAAAAATAAACTAATATGTTGAAACAAGTGATTATTTTTCGATTAATAAGTGATCTCAAATATATGAACCAAATGTGTTAATAGTTAGAATAGATGTAAAAACAATATTATAGTTATAATGGGGTATATCTATTGAACATCTATTAAGATAAACTATATATTTTAATATATATATTCATTAACTATGAATTCATTTTGGAATTATAAGTTGACTTTAAGGTGGACAAAAAAGCGAATACATAGGATATGGGGAACTAAAGTATAAGGAAATTGGAAGTAAACATAAACTAAACTATAATGTTAGGTCTAAACAACATTCATAGTTCTTAATTAAACTTAAAGAAAAATTAGAATTAAATTTCACTTAAATATACATGTATTTAATTATAACTAAAAGAACATATTATTATTATGAGATTAGGAAACTCTGAAACCTAATTATTAGGGAATTAGGATATATTCAATGTTAAACTTAAATTATACTTAAATAAGTAACAAGTTCGAAAAATGTTTATTAATTTTAGACTGTCGAATATTGGACTAGTAAAAGTATATGAAATGAGAAATTTAAAAATATTGCTTTCAAAATCAATAATAATAATAATAATAATAATAATAATAATAATAATAATAATAATAACAATAATAATAACAATAATAATAATAATAATAATAACAATAACAATAATAACAATAACAATAATAACAATAATAATAACAAGAATAATAATAACAATAATAATAACAAGAATAATAATAACAACAAGAATAATAATAACAATAATAATAATAATAATCTTAATAATAACAACAATAATAATAATAACAATAATAATAACAACAATAATAATAATAACAACAATAATAATAATAATAATAATAACAACAACAACAATAACAATAATAACAACAATAATAATAATAACAACAACAATAATAATAATAACAATAATAATAACAATAATAATAATAACAATAATAATAATAACAATAATAATAATAATAATAATAATAATAATAATAATGATAATAACAAAAAAATAATAATAATATTAAATAAATAAATTAAAATTAAGGTAAATGGAAGAACCAATTAATTTATAATTTGACATTAAGCAGAAATTAAGTATTACTTAATGACTTATGACTATCGATTGAAATAGTTGTAATAGTAAAATCTTATAATGAACGTATTAGTGAATTCATTTATAATATACATTGAATTAGTCATTTAATAATATTAAGTGTCAGACAATAACACTGTATAAGCATTACTTATTAGTTGGATGTGGATGGTAATGGGTTATTTATGTTAAAAGTGAAAATAAAAATAAGTTAATATATTGATAAATTTGTTAAGGGAAGTAACTCTATCATTCTTTAAATTAAATTAATTTTAACTTTTTACGCTTAAGGTAAACAATTCAGTATTCAACAAATTTTTTAATCTCAACCAAACGTAATTATAGGTTTAGAATTGACTTATACTAGGAATTGTAATTGAAATAGTGATAAACTTGATTATAGCAGTCCAATAAACTGAATTATGTATCGTTTCAATTCAAATCAATAAATTATTTAATAAAACCGTAAAGGTTAAACGGTGTTTTAGTTTAGTTTCGTATATGCAAACATGTATAATAATTAATAATTATTGATGTTATTTTCATAAGTATGCATACATTAATTAGAATTAATAAATTTACTAATTATTAAATAGAACATTTTGACAGAATATTCCTAAATTAATAGAGAATGTTAGTACGAATAGTTGGGGTTAGGGACTTGATTTTTAACACTTGAAATGTAGCAATGGAAACATATTAAAAGATAACTGGAGCTTCTCTTCAATCGCACTTAATTTCCTTTTGATGGATGGATTGTTGCTACTTCTTCTGATGAGTTTAGGGCATAATAGATTCACTGATTGATATAATAAGTTAGTGATTGATTTTGCGCTACGAAGCAGATAATGTCATGAATTGCAAATGTCAACTGAATTAAAGGAATAAATTATAAGATGGTCAACATCGTGAACTTTGGAATATAGTTTTTTTGTCATTTATTCACTATATTGCTCTGTAATTACATTGAGCTTCTTAAATAAGGATTGGTATATATTATAAGAAAATATATTTTTACAGAAACATGAAATATGGTTAAGGTTAAACTTAAAAAGTAAAAGGACTAGTTGTTAAATCTTGAAAAGAAAAACACAAGATATTCTAGTAAAAATAAAATAAACGTATTACTTAAAACATTGCAGCATTAAGAATTTATATAATGTTAAATTAATTTTTTTTTAATTCTTTATGCTGCAATATTTTAAGTTATAAATTTATTATATTTTCTAGTAGACTATCTTGTTTTTTTCTTCTCCAGTTTTAACAACTAGTCCTTTTACTTTTCTAAGTTGTATCTTAATCATATTAATTTTCATGCTCGCATTTTTCTATGTCATCCATGATTTTTCCAGGGTTTGCTTTGAAATGATAATTTTTTTGTATTCGATATAATACGCATTATACAAGCTATAAAAAAATATTGCCAACTGCTTAAAATGACTAAAAAATCAAGTAAAAAACGTAATTAAGTAAATAAACAGAAAGAAGGGACAAAAAATAGAGTAATAGAATTAACGGGCGACGGCAAAGAGCATCACTTTTGTTAACTCTCTCTATATAACCCAAATAAGATGGCATTCGAACGACATTCGCGCTATGATTTATGAAGGTGTCGACGACAAAGAAGTTGCTATGGTAACCAATAGCTAATCAGAAGAAATCGTCTCTAAAAGGCCAATGTTGGAAAAGTTGCTACGGTAACCAACAGCCAATCAGAAGAAACCGCTTCTCGCGTTCCTTACTTATTCTGAAGACTTTAGAACACCAGTAATTTTATTATAATTTTTGTTTTAATGAACGAAAATTGAAAGGTGGCTTATGAACTGTAAAATTTGTTTGAAATTTGATCCAAAAATGAGTGAACGGTGAAGTTTTAAAGCAGTTAAAATTAAAATTTAAATTACTTAATTAGTAAAACTAACACTTAACCATATATTCGAACACGGTAGTGTTTGAATGATATAGAGAGAGAGAGAGAAAAGGAAGGGGCAGAGATATATTCAAAGAAACGCCGATATGCAATAGGGTACGATTTTGTGGGTTTTATTAATCAGATATTCGTAAATGACATTCGTCATAAAATAGTGTCTGAGATGAATATGCTTGCTGATGCCACTCAACCACCGAGTACCATGAGTAATAACACTATACTTGAGAGAAGATCTCTCAAATTCCTCAG
The DNA here is from genome assembly GCF_053919585.1 of Euprymna scolopes. Lineage (NCBI taxonomy): Eukaryota > Metazoa > Mollusca > Cephalopoda > Sepiida > Sepiolidae > Euprymna > Euprymna scolopes. The sequence continues at coordinate 44,449,958 of NC_136500.1, forward strand.
CTTGCAGACATGAGTTGCAGCAAATGCATCAAGGACACTGCCAAATCTGCTGAAAAGAAAGTTCTCTTTATCATGTTGAAAAACTACTCACAAAGCTGCTATTCGCCCGTGCGTAGAGTATTGTTGCCACACCCAAGCTTCTGCATCAGTCACTAATCTTTCATTCTCATACGGGGTTTTAAAAAGAGCCCCAAATCTTTTAGCTTCCGCAATATCATCCAAGCTGCAACCTCTGTCCCATCCCCGCAATGCTGTATCTCTGTATCTGTTTTACAAGTACTTTAATAGAATGTGCTCTAATGAATTCATAGCACTTTTGTCTCTTCGACGCGCACACTCCCGACTAACCCGACAGGTAGAAAAATCTCACCCCTTCGCTATTTAGGACCCTAGATGCCGGAAAACTTTCTACTCTAATAGTTTCTTCCCTCGGACTGTTGAACTTTACAATTGCCTTCCTGCTACCAGTTGTGATGATTTACTGTCCATATATATTTATATATGTGTTTGTGTTTTTCATGTATTAACATGTGTAATATATACGGTATAATCGTCTACGCACACCGGTCCCGTCAGATCACTGAAGTTAAGCAATGTTGAGACTGGATAGGACCAGATGGGTGACCATTTGGGAATTCTAGCCGTTGTATGTGCTCTCCGCCTATCGCGGCATTTGTTTCCAGTCATCTTGTACGTATACTTCACTTGCCACTGGTATTTAACAATGTCGACTCAGGAGAGGTGTGGTTGGAGATTACGCACCTCCTGTCACAAATATCTCACGCGCAGGCACCCCTTCGTATGTATTCATAATCTGTCAAAGACTTGAGCCTTTTTTTTAATATGTATAACCTAAATAATTAAGATCATCGATCTGCATTATCAAATATTCAAAAACATAATAAGAGTATATATATACACACATATATATACATGTATATATATATATATATATATATATATATATATATATATATATATATATATATATATATATATATATATATATATATAAACGAGGATAGATAACTGGCTTTATTTGGATTATACATGCATGTATATATTTTACATATGTATATATATATGTATACACACACACACACACACACATATATATATATATATATATATATATATATATATATATATATATATATATATTGTCCCATCTCGAGGCATATTATGAGAAGTAATGAATCTAATCGACATGGGTTTACTGTAGAAAATGAAGTTGAATATTTATCAACAAACAAACAGAAAGTGAAGATCGAGTGAAGTGAAGCCCCACCCAAACTTCATCTTTCATTGTATTCGTTTAATTTCTATTTAACTCGACAGTCCCAATCTCTATCGGGACGTTATTTGTTGTCTATTTGACGATTGTCGAGTGTCTTGTTTGTTTCACGTGATAACAACCACAAAAGTTTCGTCTCCTTTCCCGTTGTTCCACCGCCTTTATTTTGACTTTGTCGTTTTGTTCTTTTGTTCCGTTTTCACTTTTGTTTGTTTTGGTTTTGTGTTTTGTTTTTTTTGGGTTTTTTTTTTTTTTTTTGCTTTTTGTTTGACTTTTTTATGAGTGTTTTAGTGTGTGTATTCAAGCGGCGACCCGACAAGGTTGTTTTTCCTCACCTAAACTATTATTTCGAGTTACCCGCGAGAACCCGGAGAAACGTTTCCCGCCCAAACAGAGCGAATCGTTCTTTCACTTCGTTGCTATCAAAAATGGCAGAGGGAGATAGCGGGGCGCGTTGTCGTCCGGAAATGTTTTAAGTAGTTGGGATTGGAGATGGTGGGGGAAAGATAGAGAAAAGGCGAAAGCGCCTCTAGGCACCGTTTCATATATCATCCATTTTAAACTTTTCTTTCGCCTCATTTGTTTATATATCTACTAGCAGACAGATCAGGCGCCGCTCTGGATTGAATGAAGAATGTTACTATGCTATTTTTTCATTAAGTTACTATTTACATAACGTTACCTCCGACCTTCTCGAGGTGTCGAACATGAGAATCTTTGTGTCAAACTCGAAGATTTGCACGGATTTGAGAACAGAACCCTTTATTAAATCGACGAGGATAACATGCTCCAGGTTTATATACTGGTTATATACGTGTCTATAAATATGCATGTATAATATACGCACGGTCGTCATAATGACGTAATTCTCTGTCTAACATTCTATGTAAACGCGAGGTGTGTGCGCACAGGTGCGTTTAACATCTCAATGAACACTTCAATAAAACATGGACGTTCGGTAAACAGACTACTAACCTTAATTCGCCGGCGGTTTGCATTCGACTTGAAAATTTGTAATAAAGATACTTCCAACTGTGTTACATGTGACGCAACATTAAGCTATATTTTTTTATTTTGTTTTTTTTTTTTTTGTTACAGGTAACTTTATTCTCCGACGGTTTAGTTGCACTACCGGATTGTCTCTTTTCGGGCTACATTAAATCTGTCTGAATCCAGTCCCCCGAACCGAATCTCGAATTACCTAGCAAACTACACGATTCAATGTCCGTCACGTTCCGTTTTTCGATTCTCTGACTTACTCTCTGATTTTCGTTACTATATAAAAAGTCTCTTTACTTTGTTCTCCAACTACAACCTAATCCGGATAGGCCGTTAACTTATATTGCTGCTTTGAAACTTCAATTGCGTCATCTTTTACGTTGCAAATAAAGCCAATTTTTGTTATCGTATATTGTTTCGATTCATCCCTACTGTTATCGTTTTTAAGTACCTTTGTTAAATATTAACTATTTTTCAAAACGTTTTATTCTACCTTAAGCTTAAATGCATATCTGTATAAGGAAAGCTAGAGTCCCAATCGCTTGCTAATCGTAGCCCCCCCCTCCAATCTCTAACACTAATTCTGTTAACCCTGACCGGAGAGTGATTCACAATTGTACTCTTAGAATCGCTGGCACTGAGGATCGAACCTTCAAGCTTTAGAAAAGTGTAATTTAGAACTAAATTTTTCCTAGTGATTTATCCGTTACGGCAAAGGCTTTTGTGGACAATTTTATTATGAATTTTGGGGGCCTTAAGATTCCCGATTTCGACAAGATACATTCGAAAAAGGTCGGAGGTTACACAGGCTGAAATGTTGTAAGAATAACACTCAAGATGGGAACGGTAGTTCTAAGAATCCAAATAATAGAAAAGTTATAGTACTTTACTTTCCCACCCACTTCCGCATTACGTTCCCAAAAGGAGTCGAAAGAAACCGAAGTTTAGAAAACTCTTGGACTTTAATTTTTTACGTATGGTTTCCATAACATTAAAATCGAATATACGTATTTAACTTTTGAAGAGTGTTCTCCCTTCAGAACTTGCTTAAACGAACACCGGGAAAGCATGGAGAGATTCTGAACAACTATCAATATTTTACCTGGAAAATTTTGTAGATATGATAATAATTCCATAAAAATATAGAATATGTTTGAAGTTTTAATAGAGATTCGAGCCTCGGAGCTCCCTTAGAAGGGCACCTACATATTCCATTTTCATTGTTTTAACATGGAGATATAGATATTATTTAAATCTTATCAACATGAGATATTATTTTGAATTTTAAAACGATTCTATCCTCGTACATTTTAAGGGGGTACTTAGAGATTCGAAACCACTTCCTTTGTTTCACGAAAATTTTTACATATTTATATTCTCATAACATTGATTCCTTAACATTTCTTTCTCTAGAGAATAGTGTTGGGACGATTAATCGAAATTGGGAAGTGTGTCTGCCCAAATCCCTACATAGTACCCCAGTAGTTGTTGCCCCTGATAGTAGCCCCCTACTCCAAAGTGGCAATGTGCCTTGTTTTGGGTGAAAATGTAATAAAGAAAATTAATTAAAAAATCGGAAGATTTCGAGGTATCGGAATCGGGACAATTGATGCCTATTTTCCTATGCCAAAACGATTCTGTTAATTGCCATTTTTTATTTGTGTTTTTCTGAAGTGAAATCTTCTATTGCTGGTAATAAGGATAAAATAACAATTATTTATTGATTTTAAAATGCCAGTAAAGCTAAAATCGATAGATCATCTTCCACAAGTGTATTTTAACGTTTAGGAAAATATATGTATATTTAACATGTGTTTTTACGAAAATCAAGGAAATCTTACCTTATCTTTTACTATCTTATAGTTAAATAATTAGAGATTTATAAAAAAGAAAAAATCGGAATCGTTATTGTATCAGAATCGGGAATTCAGCACGGAATCGGTAATTGTATCGGAATCGTGAAAAATATTGGCATCGTCCCATTGCTAATAGATACAGACATAAATATGTTCATTATATCATATTTCTTATTTGTTTTTACCAATCATCGCATTCTAATATAATAGTCGGAAGAAGTTGAGATGTTGGAAAACTCTTTAAATTATGTTTCTAATTTTTTTTTTTTTTTGGATGAGGATTGGTTATGCGAGTTATTTGGATTTTTCGGACTGCTGTTCTTCAGTTGTAAAAGAGACATTCTTCTGAAGACTAAAGGTTCAATCCTCAGTGTGGACCACCGAAAATACAATGGCGAATTACTTCCGACCTCTATCCAGTCATGGCTAGCGGAACCAGAGCAAGTTACTCCTGTTAATTAAATAAAATGCTCCGTTTGAAATCCGAGCAGATTCCCGAGTTCGACAGAAAAATTCCCGTGTTCGGCAAAATACACCTGAAGAAGGCTGGAGTTTACATTGACCGAAATGTTAAATGAAAATGACATTCAATATGAGAATAGCAGTTCGAAGAATCCAATAACCTTCTGATTCTGTGTTTTATACATATGGCTTAAATTTCATAAAAATCAGGTATACGTATTTTTTTTTACAAAGGAGTTACCACTTATCAAGACCCAGAGGCCACTCGAGAATAAGGGTTAATAAGCGTACACTGGTCAATGGGACATTGTTGTATTAATTGTTAGTAGTGGAAATTTGGTAAATTAGATTACTTAAAGGGAGCGGCTCATCAAGAATTTGTTTACGTTGGACTTGACGACCATAGTTTTAAGAGCATATTATCCCCATAGGTCACTTACTGGTGAAGTCACGTTGATATTTAACACAGAGAGGTCAACGTAGACAGTTGAGACTTCGTTCATTGTCTTTATCGGAAATTATTATACATCTAGCATAATGAAGTCGCATTCCTGTCTGTTTGTTTGTTCACAAATTGATTAATATGCACGAAATGTTTGTTTCGATTCATTTCTACTGATTTTCTTGGTTTTCGTTTACATTTTACCGGGATTCTATTTTATTTAAACACTGGTACATGAGACCAGACGTTGCTCGGGATTGAATAATGATCATCGGACGTTTCACACTCCCATATTTTTATTGTCATCGAAATAAGTGAAATGACTTGTTTTTTAATCAAATCAATTGATTGCCTGCTCTAGTTGGGGACCCATTGTGGTGCATCGGGAGGAAGCTTCATGTGCCTCAGCACAATGACTTAGTTTGCAATACATTGTTGTGTACATTGCACTGTAGAGAACATACTGTTTATAAAATTATATTTTATATATACTGACATGAAATAAAGTTTAAAATGAAAAAGTTAAGCATCATGATGCAGTTGTGAAAGATTCATTTCGAACGCGCCCCTGTCATATCAAAGAACTTACTGTTGATTTCATATCTTTTGGCTTGTGTGGTAATAAAATTTCACAAATGCACTTGTGATGTTAGGGTTAGGGTATTAATTTTGGTCAAAATCATCTGCCCCTTCTTTAACGGATTATTTCGATTATCGTTACTTATCGAAGATATTCCGATACAAAACCTATCCACGAATATTGGCAGGCACACACACACACACACATATATATATATACATATATATACATATATATATATATATATATACACACACACACACAGTATTTTACGCAGGCCTAAATATCTCATAACACAATACAACGTTTCTGTATAGATTATAAGTAGATTTGCGTGAAATTTCAAAAATATCGGCCTAGCCATTTTTGAGTCCATAGGGAACAAACTCACAGACAGACATACATACACACAGACATATAGATACACAACGTTCCTTTTTTATAATAGTAGAGAATGTAAGATATTTTCTCAATTTCATTTTATTTCATTATACTTCCTTTAACTCTGAAATAATTTTCTCGCGTTTTTTCTTATGCATATTCTCTTCTCCCCTAATACTCGCCCTTATAAACATACAAAATAAAATAAAAACTCAAAAACGGAGAAAATATATTTTCCATATATATTCTTCTGCATTCTATTATGCGTTCTCAATCTATTATAATAAAATCGTCTGATTTTTGTTCACAATTTGATTAATATATACAAAAAGCAACACTGTTTCACAAATTAATTTTCATAGTTAAAATGGACTTTTATTTCATCTTCATTTTAATCTATACTATTTATTCAAAGGAAATATGCATTAAAGAAGTCACCTCATTTACATGTTACACTAAACAAAATCTATTTTAATAATTAGTTCGATATTATTAATTTTTTAGTAATAAAAATGTTTTAACTGTTCTGTTTAGGAATATCATTTGAAGTTAATTTATTTAATTTATATTCGATTTAATTTATCTTTTGCTAAAACCGACATTAGTAGCGTTTAAAACTGGACGTCAGCTTTATTGATGTAAGCTATAGGAGTTATTTCCCCTTGACTTTGACTTGACTATTTGATTTTCATAGATGGACATGTGGTTCGTTTTCAATAAAATTCTAATAAGATTAAAAGTTAGGATATTCGGTATATCTTAAATATGTGACAAAACCCTCCACTTGTCAATAGGTTTTGACCTGACACCGTCGAGAATAATATAAATTTCATCAAATAGGATATATATACACATATATATATACATATATATATATATACACACATATATATGTATACACACACACACACATATATATATATATATATATATATATATATATATATATATATATATATATATATATATACAGTGATGATCATATTTATTGGCACGGTAAAATAAAAGTTAAATTTTGTCTAATAAATTCTAAAAAAGGGATTAAATTAAAGAAAATAACAAAGTATATTATGTATTTTTAACTGGCCTTTCCGATGCAGCAATCGGATTTTAGAAAAAATAAATAACAAAGGAACAACAAACATAATTGCAAAAAACCCTTGTTCAAAATTATTGGCACGGCTTTGTTTTTCTTTTAGTATCAGTATAATATCAATCAATTTCCGGTTTACGTGCTTTCTGAACTTTTTTATAGCCATATTATGCTTGTTTAACGCTAATTCAGTGAATAATTTTTTTCAGATAATTTTTAGATAGCGATTTATTTAAACTATTATAAGTGACTAAATTATAATTTTCAATCGCCATGGTTAAAACTAAGGAACACAGCGAAGACGTCAGGAAGCTTGTTGTAGCATATCATACCAATGGGGAGGGCTATGATAAGATTTCAAAGAAGCTAAACCTTCCCAAATCCACTGTTAGAGCCATAATAAACAAGTTCAAATCGCAAGGCCACGTTATGAGTTTAGAGGGTAGAGGGAGAAAAAGGATTCTTTCCCCAAGAGATGAACGGAAAATTGTTCGACAAGTAAAACAAAACCCAAGGATCTCTGTTGGGGAGATTGTTGATGAACAGAGCACCTCTGGAGTGAATGTATCTCGACATACAGTTGGTAGAGTTTTGAAGAGAGCTGGTTTAAAAGCATGTCGTCCGAGAAAGACTCCCTTATTGAAGCCTATGCACCTGAAAGCAAGGCTAGCCTTTGCAAAACGTCATATTGATAAAGATGTTGCATTCTGGAAACGTGTTCTATGGACTGACGAAACGAAAATAGAGTTATTTGGCCATAATAAAGTGTCTTATATTTACAGAAAATCTGGCGAAGCTTTCCTGCCTAAGAACACCATACCCACAGTGAAGCACGGTGGAGGCAGTTTGATGTTTTGGGGATCCTTTGCTGCCTCTGGACCAGGGCGACTTGTTAAGGTCATAGGTAGCATAAAAAAGGAAGATTATGTTAAAATATTCGATGAAAACCTGAAAGACTCTGCTAAAGAGCTCTCACTTGGTCGTCGTTGGTGGTTCATGCAAGATAATGACCCAAAGCATTCGGCTAAACTGACTAAGAAATGGCTTGAGGACAATCATATTAATGTTTTGGAGTGGCCATCACAAAGCCCAGACCTTAATCCAATTGAAAATTTATGGAGAACATTAAAATTGAGGGTAATGCAAAGGAAGCCTAAGAATCTTATTCAATTGGAGGATTATTGTCAGGAAGAGTGGGCTAAAATTACTACTGAAGAGTGCAACAACTTGGTTGTAAACTATGAAAAGCGACTGAGGAAGGTAATCAAGGCCAAAGGCTATACAATTGATTATTAAATAAATCGTGCCAATAATTTTGAACAAGGGTTTTTTGCAATTATGTTTGTTGTTCCTTTGTTATTTATTTTTTCTAAAATCCGATTGCTGCATCGGAAAGGCCAGTTAAAAATACATAATATACTTTGTTATTTTCTTTAATTTAATCCCTTTTTTAGAATTTATTAGACAAAATTTAACTTTTATTTTACCGTGCCAATAAATATGATCATCACTGTATATACATATATATATATATATATATATATATATATATATATATATATATATATAGTACAAAATTTTGTTGAAAATTCAAAGATTCACGTTTTCTTTTTTATAACCTTCGTTTATTTCCTGGATTTTTCCATTACAGCCGTTTCGTTAATGAGTTAGCAATTTTACGATTTATGTTTCCGTAAAAAATCCTGTCTCCCACCAACTTTTTCAGATGTTTATCCATTAGATTTTTACAACAAAGTGTATATTTTTAACATGCTGGACATCTTATTTGGGTAAAAAGATTCTCACAGCCATGCTTCCTCCTATATATATATATATATATATATATATATATATATATATATATATATATATATATATATATATATATATTCTTAGCTAAAAGAAAAATACGAATCAAATCATATTATACAAATGTGCCCCATGTGATCGCTGTTGACCTATTTTTGATTATAATAAACTATCTCGATGCAATCGCGTATGAGATGGATGTATTTGCTGATGTAACTGACCTTTATTCCTGGCGCACAGACGGATCGAATGTCCACAAATCTAAGAATAATTGTCTTATTATTTAAAGCCACCTTCCTGTTTGTCATTCTTGAAAGAAAATGGAGATTAAGGTAGTATAAACGGACGTCAAATGAAAAGAAAAGGACAAAATTCAAGGAACCCCACGGAATTCACCAGCTGAAGAAAAACACGTGATTCTATTCAATCTAGCGTGGCATACTCAACAAAGATATTGGTTCTGTGACACATAAGCATAAAAATCAACGTCACGCATAATAATTTGAGGACCTTACTGGCTTTCGCATATGACCCCTGCAAAGAAAACAGCGGTCACTACGTTACATGTGTATGTTAGCCCTAGAACTATATATTACTCAGTAGTAACCTCCCTTTTTCGTTAAATGTAGATCAAGTTATTGGATATGAAAACGTGAGCTTTTAATCCTATGACATAGAAAAATATGATGGGAGATCAGTTGTAATTTGGGTCTCATTGAAAAAAATATTTAATAATGTAAAATTCTAATAGATATGAACTACTTTCTGTGCGAGGAAACCATTTCTCCTTACGTAATAACGATATATACTTTTGTTATGTATACTTTTTAGTATAATCCCTATTTGTTTGCCTCCGTGCGAGCGCAGGGTAAAACACAAATTGGATTTTGAATGTGGGGAATCCCAGATTGGCGCTCTCAATTTGGATAAAAATTAAAATATGAGTCTGAAAGAATTTCTTCTCAACTGACAGAGGAAAAAAGAAAATATGAAGTGTAGTATCAGAACAGATGCAACATTTTGCTCTAAACCAAACGGTTGGAGAGAGAATAAATAGGAGTATTCACTGGAAGCGATTAAAATAAGTACATTTTATAGCGACTTAAATTACGGGAGGGGGGGTCGTAATTTAATAATTTGGTAAAATTATTAATTACAAGTAATGGAAGGTCATAACAATTAAACGACAGTCACTCGGAAGAGAAAAGATTTAAGCGTTACACACAAAATAACGCAAACGCTATTATATTAATATATAGATATAAGCACCTTTGAATATACCTGTTTCACAAGTACTTTAATGGCATGTGCTCTGATGAACTCATATCACGTGCTCTTCGACGCACGTAACTCTCGACTAAACTGACAACCAGCAAAATTCCACCTCTTTACTGTAGAGGTCTCTACATGCCAGAAAACTTTCTACTCTAAGAGTTGTTTCCCTCAAACTACTAGGCATGATCTCCAATTGTAGCCCCCTACGTTCAAGTGACAATACGCCTTGGTTGCGGTGAATAAGAGTTATAAAAAAGTTTCCCTCGTAGGTCTAACGTATACACGATTTTTTCCCGAGGAGGTTCAGAGTTAGATTTCGAAAGTTTTTATGCTACAAAACTAATAGATTCACAAAATGTACGAAGAACTGAGAAATAGGATCTACAAAACATCTATTTCAAATTTTTATTTTTTAATAAAAAAAAACTATAAAACACGCCTGAATGCAGTCCATGAATGTTTTCGTATCTTAAGTTGGGTAATTAATACTTCTAATATGTAGTGTAATATATTTTTTTTCAAAATGGCTGAATAACCAAATCGGCATTTCGAGCAGCTGAGCCACGCGGTCCGTTCAAAGTGCCAATCAAAAGAACCGAAAGATGAAATAAAATGGTTGAGAAATTGTGTATCTTGACTTGCAAGCGATCCGTTTATCTCATTTTTTGTTTTCTTGTTAGACTTTTTGTTTGCTTTGTGTGTTCGTCTTTTTCTTTTTTGCCGATTATAGACGTTGGAATCAAAGGCGATGTGGCATAATATGGCGTCCGAACTGCTGGTAACAAAAAGGCGGGAAAAGCAAAAACGCTTTGAATTTCTCACAACTGAGGAGTTCTATCTTCTACTTCTCTCTGTGATAAAGCTCCATCCTTATTTACCTTTTTCGAAATTTATATTTCTCTCTCTCTCTCTCTCTCTCTCTCTTTCTCTCTCTCCCTTCACCTATTTCCTTATATACATATATACATATATACATATATATATTATTTCATATATCTACATAAAATGTTATAAGGTGATATAATATTTTATGTATCATTTTTTGTATTTACTTAAGTACTTACTGCATAAATATGTATAATATTCACTATTGTATATACATTATATTAAAGATTACACTTATATGATATATATTCATATATATATATATATATATATATATATATATATATATATATGTATGTATGTATGTATATATAGCATATATTGCAACAAGTTTTTGAAGTTTGTAGTAATAAGAAAAAATACTTTTATTTTTCTAAGAAATCAGACAATCGTTGTAGCTTACTTGTTATATATATTTTGCCATAATATACACGTATATGTGCATATATACACATACATGCATGCATGTATATATATATATATATATATATATATATATATATATATATATATATATATGCATGTGTGTATGTGTGTGTTTCTCGCTTCCTCCATATTACACTATGTTAGCTGAAACTTTATTTCTCTTAACTAGGTTTGTCTTTCTTCTCTCCTTTCTCTGTCTTTTTTACTCATCTTCTTTTTCCTTTTAATACTCCATTAATCTCCTCCCCTCTCTCTCTCTCTCTCTCTCTCTCTCTCTCTCTGTTTCTATCTTTCTCTCTCACACACACACACTCTCTCTCTTTCTTTCTGTGTGGATATACGTATATATTTTCGATATATTGTTTTATACTCGTATATATTATCATCTTTCTAGATCTTTCTCTATTTTTATTTAATCTGCACCTTTTTTTATCTTTTTTCTTTATCTTTCATATTATCCGTCATTTTCCCACCATCTTACTTTATATTACTTTTAGCCTCTCCCTCTATCCTTCCATCAATCTATTCCATACCTACCTCTTCTTTCTTCTCTTCAATTTTCTTGTGTCTTATTCCTCTTACCTTCTTCCTGCACTCTTTTTCTCTTTTTTTTTTCTAGCTCATTTTCGATACCAGATTTTAACCGTTGTCTCTCTCACACTTATCGATAAATTGTCTCTTTTTCCACGTATTTGTATTGTCTCTCTATTTATTTCTCTCCTTTTCTATTTCGTCTCTACGTTTCACTCTTTCGTTCTCTCTTTGTATCTTTCCCTATTTGCTCCTCTTTGCTGTTCTCATTTCTCAGTTTTATATACTCTCACCCTCTCTCTCTCTCTCTCTCTCTCTCTTTCTCTCTTTATCTATCTTTATCTTTTGCCAATCTTTTACTCCATATCAACCCTTTTGTCCCCTCAGTTTTCATTACTCTGTTTTGTATACTCCCCCTCTTTTTCTCTGTCTTTCTATCTTTCTATCTATCTATCTATCTATCTATATCTCTCTTCATTATTTGTTTCTTTATAATCATTCTTTCACTCCCAAATCCATCTATCTAACATTTTATCGTTTAGTCTACTCTTTTCTTAACCATTCGCTACTTCTGACGGTTTTTATTCCAATCCCAAATCCTGATGGAAATCCGTTATTTTTCCCGCGTGAATTTCCCCACCCGTCATCTTCATTTAACTTTACCTTTTTTTTTTTTCATCTGATAACGTTCCACCAATTCCTTCAAGCTTCATTCAATAATCTCCATTTTGTTTTGTTTTTTGTTTTTCTTTGTATTTCAACTTTTTTTTTGGGGGGGGGGTATTCGCTTCTTATTAATCGGTCGTCCATATTTGTTTCATGGTGTCTTGTCCATCTGGTTTTGTCATATTATATCCATTTTTTTCATCCATACATATCAATTATATCCGCCACCTGTCTATATATAAAGTGCCATACACACGCGTGTGTATCATTATATAATATGTGTGTATAATTATATGTATTTGATGACAATTATGGAAATGATATTCCGACGTGATGGGGGGATGAAAAAGGAACAAACCAAAATTATATGTTCATCAATGTTTCGCCTTTATTTCAAGACTTCCTCCAAATAAATCATTTGAAGTAAATAAAATACCAGTACAATATTTGAAGATATACTTGTGTTTGTGATGTAAAAGTGGTTGTATTTGTTCTATTTTAGAACGAAAAAATACGTTGGCAATTCAAAAGTGTACATTGCATTGTAAAATAATGTGATTGGTGTTAGAGATTTGAAAGGAATATCATGCAATTTTGTTCTTTCTAGAATGACGAGCATATCGTTATCTCTATTATTATGTAAAAGTCACTTTGTGTGTTTGTGCGTGTGGGTGCGTGTGTGAGTGTGTGTTGATTTGTTGTTTTTGTTTTACAGCATATCAACCCTTTTCAGGTTATTTAATGCCGAATCCAAAGATTTTGAAGAAAAATGTTTTAATGGAATATATTTGTTGTTTTCAAGTCGGTTTCTATTTAACGCATAGTTGGGACCCTAACAGGTACTACCACTCCGGGTCAGAGTGGACCTGGGAGCAATGGCAATTAAAGGATTGCTCCATACTTCCCAAAGCCTGCAATCTGGGGCCTCACCACTGGATATAGTTTAAGGTCATATCCAGGACCGAGTGTGTGTGACTGTGTTTCTTCCTTATAGGCTTCGAAAAGGCTGAGCTTTTTTTTTCTTCTTTTTTTTTTACAAATTTAACACAAAGGTAATTTCTATGCCTGGTGTGTTCTTAGATATGTTTTGTACAGAAATTTATCTGATAAGAATTGAAAATCGAAAAAATCTGATCTTAAAAATAGTCTTTTCCTTAAAGATATGAAAGTAGAATTTTACAGAGGAATAGTTTACATTACACCAACCGCTGTCATGTAAAGTAATAATTCTTATAATAACAGAAGAAAGACTGTGTCTGTTTAAGATCGTCAATCGCAAATATCAGCAGACGTGATATTGTAAACACATACGGATTTAATGAACGACATTATCATTATTATTTTTTATTGGATCACAAGGAGCTTTCACACAGGTTATCAAAAATTTCTCCTTGAAAACATCCGGTGGTGTTCCTTTGAAGCTGAGTGACAGCAAGTGTTCCCAGGTTTCCAGTACTCTTCATCTCTTTCGATAACATTGCAAATAAATTTGCATTATTGCACCAGCTGCTTGCCATTGATTTCTCGTTAGTAGCGGCTATTGATCTTCACTGGAATTTGAGTGGAAATAAGCCTCACCAAGGTCACAGTTCTCTTCACACTTATCCAACAGAGATCTGGTGAGTGCTCTCTCCTCGATTTTTCCTTCTTCCTTGACTCTACTTGGCTATTCGATCTCACTCGTTTAGGGGTCAGCGATGTGGTAATGGGGGGATGGGGGTTCGAGTAAGAGAACTTATAGATATACAGCTTCAATGTTTTTTACTTCATATTTTGCTTCTGCAGTAGTTTGTCTGGTCTGCGCTTGTGGTTCATGTGTGTTAGTCTCCACATTCAAGGATTTCCCTTAATATTTCAGTTGTTTTCATTATTGTTGTTCGCTGTGTTTTTCCAGTCATTCCTCTGATTCCAATTTCTCCCATTCTTTTTTCAAAATTTTGCGGAATTGTTCCTAGTGATCCTTTTATTATATGTATTATTTTGATTTTCTTCATCTCCCATGTCTTTCAGCTTTCTGGCTAGCTCTGTGTATTTGCTCCGTTTCTCCTTTTCTTTGATGTTCACCATGTAGTCAACTGAAACAGCACTATCTACGATTTGACAGGACTTTTCTTTCTTGTTAATTATTACGACATCTGGTCTCCTTGCTTGGATGGGTTTATCGGTTTGTATATCCATGTCCTATAAGATTTTGTGATTCTCGTTTTGAAGTACTGTTGCCGGCTTATGTTTGTACAACTTGTATGTGAATTCGAGATACAATTGTTTGCATAATTCCCTGTGTACTGCCCTTCCCACTTGGTTGTGTCTGTTCTTGTATTCTTTTTTGGGCCAGTTTGCTGCATTCACTTACTATATAATTTCTTGTTTCGTCTCTTTGTCCACCGAATCTGCATTCGCTTGTTTATTGTGTTTTGTCAGTTTTTGCTTTGCCGTGTTTTAATGTGGTTAGTTCTTATCGAGTTATCTTGTGCTGCGGTTATTAGGGATTCAGTTTTTCGGCTTATGTGTCCTTTTTGCATCCATGTCCAAGTGTTTTCCTTATTTTTATCTTTTTCATGCTTATGAATCTTCCATGTAGTTGTTTGTGCTATGTATTTTTCTAATTCCTTTTTTTTTGTCTGTGCCATGCACACAATCTTTTATTATTATTATTATTATTATTATTATTATTATTATTATTAATATTATTATTATTATTATTATTATTATTATTATTATTATTATTATTATTATTATTATTATTATTATTATTTGCAAATTAGTCCACAGAGCAAATTATTCCTCCTAATATAATAATAATCAATAGAGGATTTTTTTTCTATAATAATACATACGCAATCTGCATAACTTTAAATATCATGTGTAAGTGTATTTAAATATCATGTGTAAGTGTATTGTGTATTGTATGCCGGGCCCGCTAGTATATATATATATATATATATATATATATATATATATATATATATATATATATATATATATATATATATATATAGCTTTAAGTAAAAGGAAAGGAGAAAGATCAATTCCATAAAAGGAGACTTAACCGGATAATGTCAAGCTCAACAATAATTTTTGGAGCTTATATAATAAGACAAGAGTATGAAATGAAAACACAAAACTATATATAGGTAGATATAGATTGGATCATTCATTTAATAGTGGAATACAGGCAAAATTTGGGGGATAGACGGGACTCTTTATGCCAGGGCATTTCGAAGCCTAACGCTTCTCATCAGAAGAGCAGAGAAGGTGCTAGGTAGCATGGGGGAGATGCGGCGTCTAGCGTAAGGTTCGTTAGGGATGAAAAGGATAAGAGGGGTTATACAGTGCTGGGGGAAGCTTTAATGGATTCTAAGTAAATAAGAAGAAGCTTATTATATATAGTATGATATATAAGAATATAAATTGTCTTTAGCATAGTATAGAGATTAAGTGGTATATGTATTATGGTTGAATAGGGGGTGTATTGCTGCTGTGTGGTAATTAATTTTAACGGTTTATGTGGTGTCTATCTTCTATGGAGTGGGTAATTTTTTAATTAAGTTGGGGGGGGGGGGTAAGTAAAGTTGTAAAACTGAGAGGTTGTATGCGGCAGTATATTTATAATTTTCTGCTGTTATGATATAAGGAATATGATCATGAGGGGTCGGTCAGGGATTAGGAAGGCAATGGCTATGATTGCTTATAATATGAAGTAAAAGGTTAAGTATAAATATTGATGTTAAAATGGGGTAGTAAGGGAACCATATTTACTTATGAGAGTGGTAAAAATATACCAAATAGTAGTAGGGTGATTATAATAGTATGGGGGATAATAGTAATGACAGTTATAATAATAGTCGCAATAATAGATTTGGAAATAAATTATATGTAAGATTAAATATGAACAAAAAAAACAAAAAAATTTATATTAAGAAAAATACAATTAAATAAAATAAAAATAAAGCCAAATTAAAAGTAAACTTTAAATTTAGACATTAAATATAATGTTACCAATCGTTATTATAAAGTTAAATTCAAAATACTATAAAAACATTGAAGATGGAGATAATGGTAGCAGTATTGGTAATAATGATATCAATTATAATGAAGATTATAATAATAATGATGAAAAAAAACAATGATAATAATAACAATAGTAATAACGATAAAGCAGTGTAGTAATAATAATGGTAATTCTTCTGCTACCACCTTCAAATATCACCATGACCAACACTAATAATAATAATGTAAACACTACATTATTACAGGTGCGTGAAAGAAAGGGATACAGACAGTTAAGGGGTTAGAATTGCAGGAAATAGGGTTGAGGGGTGATGGGTGAGTGGACTCGTATAAAATAAAATACAGTAATATAGAGAATGTATATATATATGTATATATATACACACATATATACGCGCCCGTAAAGCTATCCGCGCGCGTGTGTGTGTGTGTGTGTGTGTGTGTGTGTGTGTGTGTGTGTGTGTGTGTGTGTGTGTGTGGTCACGAATAGGCTTCTATATGGTTGACTATTTGAAAAAACTGATTGAATATAATGATAGAAGATGTATCGAGAAATAGGAATGGGTATGTTTGATCTGGCAGAACGGTGGTTCATTAAAATTGTAGGGTCTGCGTTCGCGCCTGGTCCACAAAGTATGGAAATAAAAAATTAATTTTTTTTAAAAAAACGTTTATGAGTGTTTTTGATATAGATGTACATAAGAATACTTTGATAAGTATGTTTTAACTTAAATAGGGATGGTATAATAAAATTGTGGGATCTGCATTCGCGTCTGGCCTCCATAGAATGAAAATAGGTACAAACTTTAATAAAGACATTTCATATATATCTACGTAAGTATACTTTGATAATTATGTTTCAGTTTGTAAAAAATATGGTATAATAAAATTATGGGGTGTTCGTCCGCGCTTGACCTCCAAAGAATGGAAATATGTCACAAAGTTCCACAGAATATTGTGATAAGTGATTCAGTGTGAACAGGTATGGTATAATAAATTATGGGGTTTATCTATTTTATTTTTACTTTCTTCATATTTTGCTTTGGTTTTGATACCCCCAAATTCGAAGCTATCTCTTTACAACCTTTCCTTTTCATAACCTATCATACTTTCATAAATCAGAGTCCATTTTCTGTAGGTTGTTTTTGAACCCAGTCAGCGACGGGTACTTTTGCTAGTATAGATAGATAGATAGATAGATAGATAGATAGATAGATAGATAGATAGATAGATAGATAGATAGATAGATTATTTGGATTCATCGGACTAATGTTATCAACTTCAGTCTCATTAACACAACGTTTCGGTTGATGTAACCTACGACCTTCTTCAGGTGAATCTTGTCAAACTGTTGAATGTTTCTGTCAAACATTCCAGAGTTCGACAAGAAAAAAAAAATGTTGTGTTAATGAGACTTAAGATGAGAACAGTAGTCTGATGAATCCAAATAATACGAATAACCAATCCTCATCTTAAAATAATTTAGAAACACACACTTATGTATGCATGTATAAGCCCACTCGAGGGTAGGAGTTGGTGAGTGTCAGGTGGTTGGTGAGAAAACACCGTGATGGTTGGTATTGATGGTGGTAATAACAGATTTTTTTTTTTTCATTGGACTTGAAAACGATCATATTTTAGTCAGCTGGGAATGAATCATGTGGTATTGTGTGCCACATACAGTCAGTTAGCAAAGTTTCATTTACCTTTAGGTGGGTAGGTAGCAAGAGAAAAGGGACAGTGGGGGAGCGAAAGGGACATTGATTGTAGTTAGTTGTTTTGTTATGAGTTTATACATTTTTTTAGTCGAGCACGTGTCATGAAAATAACGATATGTAGTAATTTTTTACTTATTAGAACTCGAAGCGGAGAGGTAAAGCAATAGAATTCTGTGTGGCGGTCGTTCGAGCAAGAAACTGGGAACTGCTTGATCGACTGATTTTATAGTGTCGGTTTGTTCTCCACCCATGTGGATTAGTGAGATTATATTTGTATAGAATAAACTAGGAGATATAAAACACTCCTATAGTCGATTGTTTCGTATTCCAAATTTAAAACTGCTAGCAGTGTAGTTCTTGAGTATTCAACTGTGTATTTCTCAATTTCAAATTTCAGCAGATTTTAAAAAGTAGCATTCACCATTAAATACATATAAACTGTCTCATATTTAAATTTTAAACTTCAATTAGTAATATCATTTTGAAACAGCAATGCATTCAAGATTAAATATTTAAATACATTGTTTCGTATTCCTATTTTTTAAAATACTATCACTATAATTCTAATTTATTAACTGAGCTTTTTGTTTTTAATGTCTAATTTCTACAGATTTTAAAATGTAGAATTAGACAGGTTTTTAAAATGCGACGTATTCATTATTAAATACGTATAGATTGTTTCGTATTCTTATTTTAAAACTGCTGGCTTTGTAATTTTAAATTAATTATGACATTTTAATTCTACTTTTTCAATAATCAGTGTTAGTTCGTTGGTTGGTTCTATCTTTTTGTTACAAGTACAAGGACAAGTTGTTGTAAGCAATGAGGCAATTTCATTGTTTATCTCTTTCACGTCGAGTTCGGATTTTGGAACTTCAAGTTGCTTAAGTTGCCCCCCCCCCATTTTTCGTCGACTACAAATCCGACAGATAGAGTAAGGAAGACTAGCAACGTCTCCTCTGTGTAATACAGTCGATTTCTGTTATCGTACCAAGTGCTTCTTGGATTTCGGTTATTTTATAAATTTGGGTAAGATTAATAGATGTTACCATGTGCGATTCTATTTCATTACCTTCCAATTGAGAGTAACTTTACAAGCAGATGGACGTCACTTCCTACAACAACAATGTCCAGCTCAGATCGTCATGCAATATCAAAAACTGTTTTAACAGTTAATGTATTTTCATCACTTTAAACTTGGCGTTTCTTGATTACAGATTCTTGTAATAGAAAACGCAGTACGGACGAAAAGGAATCAACAAGCAACAGGGATATGGTTAAATGGTAAACGACGTGGGCATGCCGAGTTCGAATCCAGTTTGTTTCACAGAAACACTTTTATTAAACAAACACTTAACCGTATGTCGAACTTCCTAGAGAGAAGATAAACACAGGGTGGAACGATAGATTTGTCGCCCTAAAGAAAACAACACTACAGACTTATTTTAAAACTTTTACTAAAAAATCAATTCCGGTAACTTGATTATGTAGTAGAGCTGATACTTATTTAATGTAGATACCTTCAGCCTCAATCACCGCCTCGATACGGGTCTGAAATTGAGAGTATGCCTTTTCCACAAGTGCTGGCGGGAGCTCAGATAATAATCGGCGGATGGCGGCGACAATGCTAGCATTGGTGTTGTGGGAGGTTATTTGGTGACGTTCTCAACGGATAACCAAACGAAGTAGTCCAGTTGGTTCAGATCGAGGTAGGAGGGGTGTCAGTGAGAGAAAAATACAAAGTCGTAGAACTCCTTCTGAAGCCAAGGGTCTCTTTGGACTTGTGGGTGAGCGCAGAGTCATGCTGCCACACCCAGGGTCTCCTAGAAACTTCGTTGAGCTGTGTCCTCAAGCGTTTAACCGTCCGAATTTCCATTTTGAGGGTGTTGGAAATGGTCCTGTTGTGAAGGGCATGAGTTGTACAGCGGCGCATCTCCGATTTCGCTCGTTGAACATTGCGTCACTTTCAGACATGTAGAAGGCTGTTATTGCTCTTGGGATTTGTACACAATTTGCCAACTAGTAGATGGTCTGCAACAATAAAAGAAAACCGAGTTTTCATCAAATGGAAATGGAAACATGTCGTATTTTCTAGTGTGACAATTTTATCGTTCTACCCTGTAAAATAATACAGTGTTCTTTGGGGTCGTCCTATTTTACTTTCTCCAGGTATGATCATACTACCAGGGTCGACGTTCGAAGAGTAGATCTAATGCAGTTAATTGAGTTCAAAGCCTATCGGAACGGATATATATTATACCCAGGTTGGTTTAGTTTGTTTGTTTCTGTAGGATCTCTCATGAAATAAATGGTAAAATATTCATCAGTTTTAGGATTGAGTTATGTTTAAAATACTTTCGATTTTACTTGTTATTATTATTCGCAGTCTGCAATAAATTCACTAATTGACCCCTTTTTAATCGGTTTTTGGCCAGAAATTTGGCTGTCAAGGGGTCAAAGTTCAATGATTTGATCTTTGAAAACTCTACCAACCTCTTTCACCAATTTTTTGTCTAAACACTTTAAATTTTAGATGTAGGTTACTTTGATATTGATTACACTTTTTAACTTGATTCGAATCCAAAACAATAAATGTTAAGCGGTCAAAATTGGGGTCAAAGTTAAAAAATACTTGACCTCTGCGGTCTCTACAAAATTACTCAGCCAATATTTGGTTTAAACATTTGAAATTTTACATAAAGTGTATTCGGTCATAGCGCAAGCTTTTTAATCGGTTTTTGGTCGAAAATTTGGCTGTCAAGGGGTCAAAATTCAAAAGATCTGAACTTTGCGATCTCTGTCAAACTATTCAGCCAATTTGGGGTCTAAACATTTGAAATTTTACATAAAGGGTATTCAGACATGCGGCAAGCTTATAAATTAGTTTTGGGGCGAAAACTGTGCTGTCATGGGGTCAACGGTGAAAGAGTTGACCTTTGCAGACTCTACCTTACTCTTCCGCCAATTTTAGGTCTAAACACTTGAAATTTTACATATAGGTTACTTGGACTTTATATATATATATATATATATATATATTGTGCATATTTAGGCAGCATCTTCTCATTTAGACAAATATTATTGAATAGCACGGATTTATTCTATTTTACAATTTTCCTTTTTATCTTCTCCAACCTACGAATAGTCCTTTTTGTGTTCTTCTCGAAATTGTATGAGTTGGATCCATAATCGCGAGCGCTTTCGACAGAAGTGCTTCTTTCATCCTATGAAAAAATGTATATATATGTAATTTAAAAAAATAATTTCTACATCTATTTCTACAATATGCCTGAGGATGATAGAAGCACTTCTGTCGAAAGCGCTCGCAATTATGGATCCAACTTATACAATTTCGAGAAGAACACAAAAGGACTATTGGAGATTGGAGAAGATAAAAAGGAAAATTGTAAAACAGAATAACTCCGTGCTATTCAATAATATCAATAATATTTGTCTATATATATATATATATATACTAGCAAAAGTACCCGTCGTTGACTGGGTTCAAAAACAGCCTACAGAAAATGGACTCTGATTTATGAAAGTATGATAGGTTATGAAAAGGAAGGGTTGTAAAGAGATAGCTTCGAATTTGGGGGTATCAAAACCAAAGCAAAATATGATGAAAGTAAAAATAAAATAGATAAACTCCATAATTGGTTATACCATGCCTGTTCACACTGAAACACTTATCACAATATTCTGTGGATCTATATTAAAAAATCTTGTTAAACTTTGTGACATATTTCCATTCTATCGAGGTCAGGCGCGAACAAACACACAATAATTTTAATGTACCATATTTCTTCAAACTGGAACATAATTATCAAAGTATACTTACGCAGATAGATATGAAAAGTTTTATTAAAGTTTGTACCCATTTCCATTCTATGGAGGCCAGACGCGAACGCAGATCCCACAATTTTATTATACCATCCCTATTTAAGTTAAAACATACTTATCAAAGTATTATTATATACATCTATATCAAAAACACTTGTAAACGTTTTTTTTTTTTTAATTTTTTATTTCCATACTTTGTGGACCAGGCGCGAACGCAGACCCCACAATTTTAATGAACTACCGTTCTGCCAGATCAAACATACCCATTCATTATATGTAATCAGTTTTTTAAAATAGTCAACCATCTAGGAGCCTATTCGTGACCAGACACACACACACATTCAGCTTTATATATATATATATATATATATATATATATATATATATATATATATATAATTACAAATGCGAACATAAAAATAAAATTAAAGACATTTATTCGAATACAAATGAACAATTAAACAAAGTGTGCCATCTGGGTTCGATACATCTTGTTGAAACATAAAGAATGGGAGGAAACTCTTTCAAAACCCGGAAAATGTACAATAGACGAACGAACAACGTATGAAAGTAACGCAAACATGAACACAAGTGGTAACGTTTCAAAGTTAATTTTATTATAAAAATAAACTATAGTAGGAGGGATGAGATTAAATGAAGTAAAAAAAAAAGAAGAAAATAAATTACGAGAAGGTGGAAGAGGTATCTTAATCTACTATCTGAAAATGCCGACGAAAAATATATTGATACAAATAATACATCAATACAAACAATAGAATGGCAAGATGAAAAGATTCGCCAATTTAGTGCCCCAGAGAGGGGTATACAGAAAGAGGGGACTTACAATCTTTACTTTTCTTTTTTTTTCTTTTTCTTTCGTTTTGGCCGCTTTCATTTCGTTTAGTTTCGGGCGGTTTAAAACATATATTTGTGAAATTCGCCGTTTATCGCTGCCGACATCACCTCCTTTCTTTCGCTGTTGGTGTGGAGTTTTCGACCTTGTTCCTTCTTTGCTGGATGGAGTTTCCCCGGAATTATCTCTTCCGACGGTGTCAAGTCGTTTCTCTTCCTCTTTTGTTGTCGAGATGGGATTCCTCCCACATCCGTCCTGTGCGCGGCCGAGAGTGTGTGTACAAAAATGTCCCTTTTCCTCTCTCTCTCTCTCTCCCTCTCTCTTCATATTTTTCTTATCCTTCTCCTACTTTTTTGTTCGCTTAGTACCCTGAACTAAAAGGGGTCAGAAAGTGTGACCTGTCACCTCGCTCTCATCTGCTGAACGTTGTTCTCTCCCCTCTCTCTCTCTCTCTCTCTCTCTCTCTCTCTCTCTCTCTCTCTCTCTTTCCATTTTTGCCTCTTCGACAATCAAACAACAAAAAAGCGATACATTTTTCGTCGGCCTAAAATTAAATTTAAAAATTTTCTTAAAACACATAATCTAATTTAAGGATTATGTTACAATATACATATATATATATATATATATATATATATATATATATATATATATATATATATATATATATATACCTATACCTATCTATCTATC
The DNA here is from genome assembly GCF_053919585.1 of Euprymna scolopes. Lineage (NCBI taxonomy): Eukaryota > Metazoa > Mollusca > Cephalopoda > Sepiida > Sepiolidae > Euprymna > Euprymna scolopes. The sequence goes on from NC_136500.1 coordinate 44,473,775, forward strand.
TATCTAAACTTTATCTCTGATTATTAACAAGTAATAAAACGATTGTAATACTCTATTTTATGCAATGTACTGCCGTAGTGCCGTGCTGAAGTAACATTCACCGTAGACGAGTTGAATCAGATTCCCTATAAGAGAAAATATCTAGCGAATATCAAATTCACAAGCGGGCCCTAATCGCTTGTATATCTCCGTAAAGGAAGATAACGACGTTAGATTTTTGCAGTCCTTGCAGGGGCGTGTCGACATCCTCCTACACACAATGCGTGATATTCCCAAATGATAACCTCTCTGGTGCTGACTAGACTCAACGTTGCTCAACTTCGGTGATCTAAAAAGAACCGATGTATCTATGTGATTCTGCCGTATTTGTTATTTAAAAAAAACAGCAGGGTATACGAATATTGATATTGTTTAATCAATAGTTGGAGAGTGAACGGGACAATTAAAAATGATAAACTGCGGGGGTGGGGGCGGGATATTGCAATAAGAAAGCGATTATATTTAATTTTGTCTTAATATATTTATATTTAACTCTCCCTCTCTCTCTTTCTCTCTCTCTCTCTTTCTCTCTCTCTTTCTCTTTCTCCCCCCCCCTCTCTCTCTCTCTCTCTCTCTCTCTCTGACAACTCAACTTTTTCTGGTACTCGTGCATCTTTATATCAGGATTTTGCCATGATGAGAGCTTTAGATGCTGAACTTAATAAAATTAAGAATATTCATTATGGTAATCGATTTCTTGTAAATCCTGGTCACCTTCACTATATTGTTTACAATGAGCCTTCACGAGAGCCTCTACTGTACATAGTGGTTAGGCAAAAGGTAAGGTGTGATTTTGCACAGTACGATAAGCACATACTGGCCTAAAATATCTGAGCAGTCGCCTCAGTATTCCCCGGTAGGAGCGTCCAAGGCGATTAGCAATAATCAAATACCTTCACTGGAAGAAGGTAAAACCTGGAAGAATTGGTCTCCTAGGAATGAAGTGAACTATACATCAGCTAATACTATGTTCTAAAAAATACCTGAACAGTCCCTTCAGTATTCCTCGATAGAGGAGCTTCGGGCGATTAATAACAATCCAACTCATTCTCTGGGAGAAGGTAAAACTTGGGAGGATGACTGCACAGAACTATACATCAGCTAATATTCTATCCTAAAAAATATCTTAGCAGTCCCGTTAGTATTACCCAGTAGGGGCTCCTCCGACAATTCGCAATAATATTACTCCTTCTCTGGAAGGATTGACCTTCTGGGACGAAACAGAAATATACGTCAGCTGACAGCAACAAAGCCACTGTCGGACAGATTTATGCCGCAAAGTAAAGCAAACGAAGATTCTTTGCTCGAATTGCAGCTACCAATGCCTCGCTACGGCTTCGTCATCGCTTAGCCCCACCTCCTCTCTTTGCTTATCTCGACCGAACCACCTCTGCATAATTCTGTTACTCCCTTTATCAAACGTAGCCCTCGTCACCCCAACCTTTTCCACTATCACCGTTCTCTAATGTCGATAAAAAGAAATACCGAATCATTTTTCTGACTGTTTCCATGCAAGTCCTTTTTATGCTGTCTCCTTTATTTTTCTGATCTTCAAAAGAGGAAGAGACAACAGACAAAAGTTCGACAAATTTCCGATCGCCATAATTTTTTTCTCTAGTTTTGTTTGCGCGGGAAATGCCAGCGAACAAGACAAAAATGACAAGACGGTCTGATTTACACACACACACGCACACACACACACACACTTTTATTTTTTTATTTTTTTTCTATAACTTGTTCTTCCTCCACTCTCACCCCTACTTCATCGTGTTTTTATCCTCATTCCTTTTTGTTTTTTGTACCTTCCCTGTCCACTTCATCATCATTATCATCATCTTCTTCTTCTTCTTCTTCTTCATCATCTTCTTCTTCTTCATCTTCATCATCTTCTTCTTCATCTTCTTCATCGACATCATCATCATCATTATCATCTTCTTCTTCTTCTTCTTCATCATCATCATCATCAGCATCATCCTTCCTTCTTTTTTTGTTTTCTTTCTTTCTAATACTTCCGTTTCTTTCTTATCGTTTCCACCTCTCTCTTCTTCTTTGCATTGTTGTTGTTGTTGTTCTTCTTCTTCTTCTTCTTCTTCTCATTATTATCATTATTATCATTATTATTATTATTGTCATTATTATTATCATTATTACCATTATTATTATTATTATCATTATTATTATTATTATTATTATTATTATTATACACTCTTTCGTCCCTTCTTTTTACTGTTGTTGTTTTCCTTTTTTTTTCTTTTATTTTTAAATCCTTTCTTACTTTTCAATTTCTGCTGTTTTGATGTTCTCTCTTTCATTCTCGTTTGCGTTGTCCTCTGGTTCCTTTTTTTTTCTTCTTCCTTATCGTCTGCTTTCCTTTTATTTTTGTTGTTTCTTTTTTTCTTTTCTTTTTACGTTTTCTTCGTTTTCTCATTTCCTTCTTTCTTTGTGTTGTTTTCGCGATGGTCTTCAGCGTATGTGTCCACTATTTTCGTTGTTGTTAACTAACAAATAAATGAGCGCTGCAGATGCCAATATTTAATAGTTCAAGAATAAAGGTTTCCTTCAGTTTGACAGACTATAGTTATCCACGGTAAGGGTGCCTGTGCGTGAAATTTTTGTGGCAATAGTTGCGCAATCTTCAACCACACCTCTCCTGAGTCGACATTGTTAAATACCAATGGCAAGTGGAGGTTCAGAACGACTGGAAACAATGCCGAGATAAGCGGAAAACACATACAGCGCCTAGAATTCCCAAATGGTCACCCATCTAGTACTAGCCAGACTCAATGTTGCTTAACTTCAGTGATCTGACGAGAACCGTTGTGTCAACGTGATTACTCCGTATAGTTCAAGAATAATTATACTATATAATATAAGCAGGCTACTAGTCTTAAAATACGCTTAAAAATGATATTTTCGTGCAGATTTCATATTTATTATTTATAAATATTTTTTTAAGCCAAAAACAATGCGGAGGAAGACCGGAAAAATAAAATAAAAAAGAAAAACAAACAGATGTAGACGAGTATGGTTGAGTAGAGGAGTGTCTAACCTTTATTTGACTATCATTCTTCACTTCAATGTATAATTATTTATAACCAAGTTGCTGGTATGTCCGGTGTATGTAAAGTCCGTGGTTGGTGTGGAACTTTGATTAATTATCTATAAATTTTAATTTATGCAGATTTCATATTTATATTATCAATAAAGTCATATATTTTAAGTTAAATTCAAGTTTTACAATATCCCTTGTTTGTGAAATTGTTAGGTATAGAGTAGTTACAAAAAAAAACCCTAGCCTCCCCATGTTAATAATAAGTTTCTAAATATTAACGTTATTATTTCAGTACGGTATCTTCTCCGCATAAGTACCGAAATAATACAAGCAAATGATAGCAAGTTACATCATACACGTAAAACGACTAAATGAAAACTACTGAAAAACTGTTATTGTCTTTATGAACCTTACTTCTTTATAAAGACGGCTACTTTATTTTTCCTGCATTTTATTTGTACATGCTGTTTTCTCGTGCACGCCCAATAGATTTGTTTCTGTTTATTTTTTCATTGATATATAGTTTAAATATAAATCCATAATAATGAAATAACTTATATGGATTGTGTAGAAGACCAGTTAATTGTTAATAAGCATACATTATAAATAAAAAATAAAAATGTTCTTTCATGCATCAGGAACGCACGAGAAAACTGTTTTGTTTTTAATTAGAAATTATTTTTTACTTTTCTTCTCATCAAACAAGGCATATTATTCTGAAGCGTTTAAAATTAATATAGTTACGTAAAAGAAAAATAACAATTCCCTACAGTAAGAAAAAGAATCTCATTAAAAGTTTTATTCAAAAATAAATAAATACATACTTTTCTTTAAAAGAAAATGGAATATGTTCTTTAAGCTTTATTAAATTTCAAATATTAATAAATAAACTGTTAAAAATATAAATATATCTTACTTTACTATTTTTCCCCGGCGAGAAATTCTCTTTTAATTGTATGTTTTTACATAGAAAATAATTACTTGTCTTTTTGAAAAAGAAAATACAGTCACTTTTGGACAATTTCTGTAATTTCCCTCTGCAATTAGATAGAACGAAAAGACTTCCGGTCGTATCTTCAAACTTTATCTGGTAACATAAGCACGTTATGTGACTTTAGTGCAAGGGTCGTGCATATTTACAACGCCCACAGTTTTATTAAGACTTTAAGGAGAGTTGTAGACTTGATGAGCTTACAGAATAGAAAGCATTATAGAAATTATACTAAATAACAGCCGAATTCCGAGAGCTAAGATAAAGGCGAAAAAGTAACAAAGTTCGTTTATATAAAGAAAATAATATTTTAAAAAAACAATACGATCATTATTTAATGCTATAATTAAAAAGGAGAAAGGCATTACTTCTACCGGTGATGCACAAAGAATGTCGAAACTAAAACTAGATCGGATACGAACACCGGAAACGTCAGCTGGTGAGCGAGTAAAAATGAACCCACAGAAAAGAAGATTAATGCTAAGGAATCTATCTAACGCTAGACAGAACAATATTGTTACGCTAAGTTTTCTGTGGTTGACCCTTAGATAATGCCTTACTATATTCCACTTACAATCATGGTAACATACTTGTTCTTATACACAATCCAAATATTGATTAGATTATTCGGATAATACGACGTTATTTTTAGTTATTATACTTACAACGTTTATACCGAAGTAATTTGCGACCTTTTTCACATGTAATTTCCGACCTTCTCCTGGTGATTTTTTTACGTAGTGTATCCTTTTTACTTGTAATCGTTTCATTGTTCGATCGATTATTTAGCGTCTCAAATTAAATTTTGCAAACAATGCTTGTTTTTGCTAGTTATCTCTTTTACGCAATCGTCATGAACTCTGTTAGTACCCAGCATGCTTCATATCGAAAGACAAAAAAACATCAAACGTTTGATCACCAACGCTCTTTGATGTGCAGTCATAGGAAAATTTATCGTGCATAGATGACCAGAAATTTAGAAAACCATTAATGAAAAGAAAGAAGAAAGTTGAGTCTAAAATAGACCCTTGAGGTGTTGATATTATGTACATCAGAAGTCTGTCTATCAATAAGCATTTCGTAAACCTATTAAATATGAAATCGCTGACGGTTGAGCAGAGAATATTTAATGCTTTGTGAAGCAACACTCTGTGGCAGAGCCTGTCAATGTTAAGAGCTATTGCCATCAACAGTGAAGGGGTGAGATTTTGTTGCTAAGCGGGTTGGTTGGGGATGTGTACGTCGAGGGGCACAAAGTACGAGTTCACCAGAGCACATTCCATTAAAATATCTGTAAAACAGGCATAGAGATTCAACATTGCTGCGATGGGACACAGGTAATGCACAGGTAATGCACAGGTAATAAAGCTTGCTTTATGTAGAGAGATATAAGATCCATTGAAAAAGTTGGGGTTTAGGCTTAAAGCAAAGAGAAGAAATACATAATTAACCCTAATTCTACCTCGGAAAAAATGGATGGGAAACTGTAGAGACAACAAAAATATCCGAGAAATTACGAGAATAATTTTTTTAAAAAATAATGAAGTGACAAAAATACATTTACTGTCTTTATAAAATTATTTTTGGGGTATTGTATTTTTATTTTGTTTTGTATGTTGTATTTTTGTTTTGTTTTGAAATTATTGAAGTTGTTTCTGACGGTTCGTTAAGAACACAAAAATATGAAGACATTTTTCTTTTCATATATGAGAATTTATATATCTAAATTTGGTTTCGTATATGTTTTTTTGCTTTTCGTTGAAAAAATATTTGAAACATTAAAAGAAAATCCTGTCGAAAACATATCTTTCTCCCCTTCTTAAACTACCCGAAAATCCCCGTTGAAAAGTAATGTTGCATCGCTGTTACGGGTCGTGGTTCCATTCCTTTGGGCGGGTATGTTCTTTTCGTAATAGTGATAATGTTTATTTCGCTTGCAACTTGTTTACGACAAATAAAGAAAAGCAATGGAGATTTTTTTTTTTTGCTGGATAAAACATACACAGTTGTTGTTCACCGCGACTGATTTTGCCTATTTTAACTCTATGACGCTGAGCTGACCAAACGTCTTTTGCCGTGTCTATCACCCATATGTATACTGAGAGTTGCTTTATTTGGAGGAAATACGTGCCAGAGAAGCGATATCGATCTTACCCTTTGATGTATGAGGTTAAAGTGTCCGGTTGCTTCTTTTAGCTCCATCACCTTTACTTTCGTTGAGTTGGGAGATCAGTTTCATTTAGATGTGCATTAATGCCTTTAGTGATAAAAGTAAAGTAAACATCAGAAACAAATAATTGAATTATTTATTGTTCTAACTTCCTCGTATTACATTATTCTGATTACTCGAAACCAGTACGTTATTTAGATCATGTTTTAGGCCGTTTGGCGACTGCCCAGAGCATGAAACCATTATCAAAAAGTGCATGATTTATTCAACTGTCCAAGAAGACATCGAGGACTGCATGTAATTGCAAATACGAATACAAGTCGATATCAAAGTCGATACTTATATATATATATATATATATATATATATATATATATATATATATATATATATATATATATATATATATATATATAAAGCCCCCCCTCTTTGGATTGAGCACCTTGTAAATATATTTTAACTCGACGCGTATTTAAGCAATTAAGCGAAGCCCACTATTGGTTTGTCTGTAAACAAACTAATGATTTCAGCGCTGTGCGACGGGCTAGTTGTTAATTAAATAGACACTTGAGGAGAAATGTTTACGGTCATTGATTCGTAATCCGATGGTTAGAGCTGCCGACTGTCAACATGATGCTTGTAGGTTAGATCCATATCTATATATATATATATATATATATATATATATATATATATATATATATATATAGTGCTCCTCACCTTGAGTTGAGCATATTGAGAAGTGAAAAACGAATTACCATTAGCATATAAGCGACGCTCTTTGTGTAAACAAATCGAGCGGAGGTATTTCAGACGATATCAAAAACATCGTTAAACTCACTACTCGTTCAAGCAGCCGCCAATAGCGTAATGGTTAGAAGCCTTGACTGCCGTATAAACGGTCGGGTTTCAATCCTGGCTTGAGGTAGTTGCCTGTCTAGCCGCACTGATGAGCTGTGAAACAGCGAAACAGTACTGAATGTGGATGACTATATATATATATATATATATATATATATATATGCATATTTATATATATATATATATATATATATATATAATATGACGACATAAAATTGTTTCTCCCACCCCTCCCCCCTGTATTTTTGTATTCATCGATGTTTTTTTGTAGGAAGGAGGCTATAAATACTTATGTTTCTGTTAATTTTAAATATCGCAAAATCCTTTTATCAACAGTTATATTTTTACTAAATTCTTTTTCATTTCAAGAAAAGAAAAACAATTTTGCCAACTGTTTTCTGAGAAATATAAATTTTTCTCTGATGTTTTGTTTGGTGCACTACTGCTATTCAACGAAACGCGTGTATAACCAATATAAAAAAAAATCATAAATTAAATAAATAAATAAATAAGTAAAAGTAGAACTAACTATAAATACGCCAAGCCTTAATACAGAAAATTACAACAACAACAATCGCTCCTGACTACGATCGGATGTACTGATTGAAAGCGCTTGAGAAGAATATGGCTGAACAACAACTACTGGGCGCCGTAAAATGCAACATGCTAGCCAAAAACAAAAGCACTGCTCGGTGAATTGAAAAGTTATCCAACTAAATCAGAAAAAGAAGAACTCAGTTGTGTTCAATCAGACATGCTTGAATAATGACTTGCTGCCAATATATACGACTCATCAGCGTGGGTAAATTTTACACACACACACACACACACACACACATATATATATATATATATATATATATATATATATATATATATATATATATAAATATATATATATACATCTTATCGAAAATTAATTCAAATTCTCAAAAAAAAAAAACAACATTAAAAACCTGTAAAGAAGATATACAGAATTGTTAATTATCATACAAGGAGTACAGATAAAATGGAAAGACCTTAGTCCAAGGAGTTTCGAAAAATGTGATTCTTCTATTCAGAGGAAAGAGGTTTGCAAAATCTGCAATAAATGTTGCAGATTAGTACATTAAAAGAAACTACAAAGTTGAATTGAATAATATTCGCATAAAACAGTTTTTAACGGTTTGTGCAATTTCAGAAAGTTTCATAATGCTTATGAAAGCAGAAACAAGGGAAAAAAGTTTCAAAGCAGAAACAAGGGGAGAAAAGTATAAAAGGGTATTGTAAAACATATAATGTTACTGGCAGTTCAGCCCGGCTTTGCTCGGGACCATTGTACTGTTCATAACTTGTTCTACGTGTGAATACACTTTATGTAAGATTTAAAATGTTTAGACCAAAATTTGTCTGATCAATTTCGTAGATACCGCAGAGGTCAATTTTTTATAACTTTGACCCCAATTTGAACCCCTTAACATTTATCATTTTAGTCTCAAATCAAAATACAAAGTTTTACCCATGTCCAAGTTACCTACATCTAAAAATTCAAGTCTTTAGGCCGAAAATTGGAAGAGGAATTTGGTAGAATCTGCAAAGGTCAACTCTTTCAACTTTAAATTTTTGACAGCCAAATATTCGCCCGAAAATTGATTAAAATACTTGCCGCATGTCGTAATATCCGTTATGCATAAATTTCAAATGGTTTGACCCAAAATTAGCTGAGGAGTTTGCTAGATACCGCGAAGGTCAAATCTTTGGAACTTTGACCCCTTGGCAGCTCAAATTTTCGACCCAAACTGATTAAAAAGCTTGCTCTATCTCTGAATACCCTTTATGTAAAATTTAAAATGTTTAGACCAGAAATTGGCTAAGTAATTTGGTAGAGTGCAGAGGTCAATTTTTTTGTTAACTTTGACCCCAATTTTCACCCCTTAATATTTATTTTTAGGGCTCGAATCAAATGAAAAAGTTTGATCTATGTCCAAGTAACCCACATTTAAAATTTCAAGTGTTTATATCCAAAATTAGCGGAGGAGTTTGGTGGAGTTCTCAAAGGTCAAATCGTTGAACTTTGACCCCTTGACAGCCCAATTTCTGGCTGCAAATCGATTAAAAATATGTTCCCATATCTCAATACTCCTTATGTTAAATCTCGAGCCTGTAGACCGAAAATTGACAAAGTTATTTGCTAGGGAAATTTACCCAGACACAGACACACACACATATTTTCACTTTTTTAGATATATAGATAGATAAATTAAATTTTTAAAAAATCTTAATGCTGCAATATTTTAAGTTATAAATTTATATTTTTACTAGAATATCTTGTCCTTTTCTTTTCCAGTTTTAATTAGTCCTTTACTTTTCCATGTTTAAGCTTAACCATATTACTTTTCATGCTTGCATTTTTCTATTGTAATCCATGATTTTTCCAGGCTTCCTATAAATTCACTTGTTCTTTGTTTAATTTCAGTCTTATTTTTTGCCCCCATAAACATAACATACACATATGTAATAACAATGTACGGCACTCGTCTGCTTTTAATAAAATCCCCCAAATTATCTCCTTTTCACGCTTTCATTCTCTCTGTTTCACTTTTTCGCGACAGCAGTAGATTAGTAGTAACAGTAGTTGCTGAAGTGATGTGGTTGCTATGAAAACTAGTCATAAAAAAACGTCGCTCACCTCCTTACATTTTTTTTACGATTTTGAAAACTAGAAAATTCATCATAACTTTTGTTTTACTGAACGAAAATTGAAATCTTTTTTGCAATGCAGCTGAGGTGATCTATAAACTGTAATAATTGTTTGAAATTTGGTCAAAAATGAGTGAGCTGTGAAGCTTTAAAGCAGTTCTAAATGACTAAAACTGCCACTTAACCACATATTCAAACACTACTGTATTTTAATTATATATATATATATATATATATATATATATATATATATATACATATATAAATGTAACTTTTCGTTTGTTAAAAGTGAATAAAACCATATTTCTACATTACCAATTTAATTGAAATTTTCAGAAAATCTATTTTTAAAGTCAAAGAATGTTTGCATATTATTAAAATAATTTAACATTGCGAATTATAAAAATATTAAATTATAAATGACAATATTTTTCGTAACTGCGAGATTGTCCCGATTTCATTTCCGGTAGAAATGAGCCTTTCACTTATTGAGATAAGTATTATTTGTATTAATTGTTATGATACTCATGCAGAGAGTGATCCGTGCTGAAATAATGTTATTATTTAAAAAGTCATTCTTAACATGGGGAGGGGAGGATGTTTTCTACCTATTCTGTACTTTAACCTTACAATTGAAAAAAAAAAACATATCGTAAACCTTTAATTAAACGTGGAAATATGATTTAAAAAATAGCGCGGATCGCTCTCTGCATTAGCACCATTTTTATTTATTGCGGACTATTATTCTCATCTTTATTAGTTGTTGTTTCACGACTTTTCGGCCAACTATTCCTCTGGCCTTCATGAAAAGAAGTAATACGTGAAAAATTATTTTTTCCTTTTATAAATGTTTAGTAACTTTTTCCTTTTATTATTCTTAAAGAGTAAAACTTTTCTTATTCATGAAAAGGGTTAAGCCTACGTAAATAAATAAATGTTTGTACACGTGACAAATTATCAATAAATGGTTTAGTTACTTTTTTTTTTTAAATATTTATGAAAAGAGTTAACATGCTTAATTTCTATACTTATGGTTTTTGGAGAAAAAAAATTTCACTGGATTATTATTGATTGGACACTAATTAAACAAATTATTTTAAAAAATTTAAAAGAAATCATTATTTCGACATTTGAAAGTGGTGCTCACTTTTTAGTTACAACGTTCTGATAAATCAGTCACCCATTTTATAAGCAATAAAAACGCGGTATATCAAACCCATAGAAAGTAAAAATAATATGAGCCTCTACCGCATTTGTAAGTCAGAAATATATTTGTTTCTCAAAGAAAAAAAATAGATTGAACATGACTTTTTTTATTGTTTTTATGAAAATAAAGTTTCGAGTTTTTTAAAATTTTTTTTCTTATTTAGTTAAAAGTCAGTTTGTGGGTGTTTTTTTATTGTTTTTATGAAAAATGAGTTTTTTTTTTCAAAACTTTTTTTTTTAAGTATTATAAATTTCACTAACATGCTGGAGAAATGTTTAATAATTTGGTATTTTTTTAGATTAGGTCCACCTCCACAATTTTCCTTTCAATGACGACATTTATATGTTTCCGAGTATACTGAACACGCAAATCGCATTGAAATTTTGCGGAAATAAATAGTTGTATTATGCATTGTATTCTTCGGCGGCTATCTTTTTACGTGCACACGCGCCATAAACAAATACACGCACGTAAAAAAGATAGCCGCCAAAGATTACAACGCATAATACAACTTTTTATATCTTGATAACTACTTATTTCTGCCAAATTTCAATGCGGTTTTCGTATTCAGCATAGTCGAAAACCATTTCAAGTCGTCATTTAAAAGAAAATTGAGGAGGTGGACCTAATCTAAAAATTTACCAATAATTTTTCATCCCGTACGCCTCCCGATACATTGCTTCGTCAACATGCGACCATTTTATATCTCCCGAAGACACTTCCGTATTTAGAAAAAAAAAATGAGTGACCGATTTACCAGAACGTGGTAACTAAAAAGTGAGTACCCCTTTCAAATGTTGAAATGATTTTTTTTTTCAATTCTTTTTCATAATCTGGTTAGTATTGAATCAATAATAATGCAGTGAAAAAATTTCAAAAAACCTATCAGTATAGAAACTCCACCACGTAAGTAAATAAATAAAAAATGTTACGTGCGCATGCGTTAGCCTTGACTAGGGGGCTACTAAGAGAACGACCATTAATTCTGCGGGTTGCCATGGAACTCAACAAGGAGTACCAAAATAGTTTTCATGATCTGAAGAAATTTTTTGTTTCGAAAAGTGGGTGATCACTTTTCCATGTGAATTTAACTTAAAATGAGCACCGACTTTTTGAGGAAGGGGCATTTATTTTCGTGTTTATTGGCTTAAAGGTTTTTTGACAAGGCAGTTTGGTACGCGAATTCATATTTAACAGTTTTCATTTATGCTAACGCATAGCATAAACAAAGGCTACGTCTGTGAAATGGAAAATAGTCCCAGAGTTCAGGGATTAATACCATGCAAAAGAAATCAAACAAAAAACTTTTTAGCCAAGAAACACACAGAAAAAAGAAAAAAAAATAGCATCCATTTTTTTCTATCGAATTCATTTGCTGTTTTTATTGAAAACTATTTTCCCTCGGATTTTTTATATAATTTCCCATTAAGGGCCGTGCGTCTCACGTTCGTAAATAACAAAATAAAATTGTAGATTTTGGTGTGCTAAAAACGAATCTGCAAACCGTTTCCGTCGCAAAAAATAGTTTTTATGATATGAAGAAATTACTTTTTCGAAAAAGTGGCGATCACTTTTCCATGTAAATTTAACTTAAAATGAGCACCCACTTTCTAGCCACCTGAGAGAGGAGGATTTTTTCCCATGTTTATTGGCTAAACAGCTTTCGTTTATGCTCACGCATAGCGTAAACGAAGGCTACGGCTGTGAAATGGAAAATAGTCCCAGAGTTCAGGGGTTATTACCATGCAAAAGAAATCAAACAAAAAACTTTTTAGCCAAGAAACACAGAAAAATGCCCCTCTCTCAGGTGGCCAGAAAGTGGGTGCTCCTTCTAAGTTAAATTTACATTGAAAATTGATCACCCACTTTTCGAAAAAGTTATTTCATGAATATCATGAAAACTTTCTTTTTGCTACGGAAACGGTTTGCAGATTCGTTTTTAGCACACCGAAATCTACAATAAAATATTTCGTTATATATGAACGTGAAACGGGCCTTAAAGTAAAATAATACCGGATTTTTTGGAGCAGATTTGCCGTTTAGTTGTACAAATATCCTCAAACCAGGTAATCACTAGAAGGGACTTTTAAAAGTCGTCACCTGTATCGAGCAAAAGTTTAAAACCACCGATTATATGCCAGCCTACGTCATGGTAACATATATTGAGTGAGTTCCTAACAGTATTTTGTATAGTTTTTTTAGTTTAAACTCATTTCCCCAAAATGTCCCCAAACTTTACGTGTTCGATACAGTTTGCCGCCATTTGTATTTTTCAGATATACCGATAAACATTGAATGTTTTTGAACCGATTATACATTACATAAAAACACTAAAATCTTATCCAGTTAGGTAGAACATTTACTTTTCTTGCCTTTGATGACATTTATTTGTTATATATTTATTTTTTGACAACTTCTTTGTATCTGTGTTTAGTAATACAAACCCTTTTCATTTAATGTAACGTTTAGTCGGCTCAAAAAACAGTGTTTATCGGGGTATTTGAAAGCTACAAATGGTGGTGGACACTGTTGATTACTTTAAGTTAGAGAAAGTGAGTTAAAACTAAAAAAAAACTATACTAAATACTGTCAGAAACTCACCGATTATACCAGCCTATGTCATGGTAACATATATTCGGTGAGTTTCAGACACTGTTTTGTATAGTTTTTAGTTTTCAACTTACTTTCCCAAACTTAACGTATTCAACAGTTTCCGCGACCATTTCTGTTTTTTAAGCCAATTAAACATTTTACATTACATAAAAACACTAAACAATCATACAATTAGGTAGAAACGTAACTTACCTTACCTTTGCTTTCATTTATTTGTTTTTGGACAACTTTTTCGAATCTGTGTATAGTAACCCTCTCCCCCCCCACCATCAACCAAATATTAATTACTAACTCACATTTTTGTAAAACAACAACAACAAAAAAAATTTAGCGTTTCAACATTTTTGCTACGTTCGGCTTCATCCACTGATTGTTGGTCAAGTCCAAACCATGAATAATTGACAGAAACTACCGAGGATCCAGATCAAATTCTGCAAGAGTATCATTTTTTTTTTCATTTTTGCCTTCTTTTCCACTTTTTGCAGTCGATTGCTGTACTAATATAAGAAACATGTATTTTCTCTTTTTATTAAATTTTTCCATTACACCAAATTGAGCCACTGCAACGCATGGCAGGGTACAGCTAGTATATATATATATATATATATATATATATATATATATATATATATATATATATATATATATATATATATGCAGGGTGTGTAAGATATTTGAGAACACTTATATTTTTGTAATTTAAATTAAAAATATACAAATTGATGTTTAGGGGTAGGGTTGCCTTCAGAAGATCCCATGACATATGCCACTAATGATTCCTGTGATATTGTCCCATTGACTACTGTACACTCTTTAACCCTTATCCCCGAGTGGTCTCTGGACTTTTATAAGGGGTGGCTCCTACGTAAAAATTAAAAAAAACTACTATGAATAATGAAATGAAAAGACACGCTGTAATATTGTCTATAAAGCGAAACACAGCAATTCAGAAAGTCGCCAGTGATGGTTTTCGCTGTTGTTAGCAGTGAAGGGCACATCATGCCTCCTCATTTTTTTTTTCGCGTGGCCTTAGAATCCTCATAACACCAAATCCTCTCTGATGGAAGCAATAGCCAGAACAATAGGAGACATGAATAAAGATACTATGGTCAAAGCTTACAGCCGCATCCGAACTCAAATTGAGTCGATGATAGGAACCGAATGGTGATATATACAGAATAAAACATAGATTAATATTATATTTATTTGTTCTGTTACAAGAAATTGTAAATTAACACGATTTAATAATTTCGTTTTATGTTTTCTTAAAAATGTTAAAAGTGTCCTCAGATACCTTACGCATAGTGCATATATGTACGTTATGACACATATCGGTATATAAACGTCGCATGTTGATACATACGCAATTTGAATTATACTCAGGGTGGTGGGGACCCCATAGTAAACGGCACTTTTGTTCCCATAGACTCTTATATGAGTACATAACATTCCTTGTAAACACGTCCATCTTGTTCTGCACCTCCGATCTGATTGTGAAAAAAAAAGCACGCCACGCCATTTTCTCTTCTTTGTTTTGTTTGTCTTTGATAGTTATCTTTTGCTTTTTTAACTTTTAATAGTTCTTTGTGTTTTTTTTCTCTTCTTTTCTTCTTCTTTCGCGAACATGAAAGAAACATTTCTTTCCGTCTTATTTTTTTATATTCGATCACTTTATTTTATATTATTCTGGGTTGCCTTGTTTATTAGTTGTTCGGTAGAAACTTCTTTTTATAGCAATACTTTTTCCCCCTTCGACTTCCAGATCTTAAAAAACGGTTCTTTTCATTATAATTTAATTTCTTCTGACCCCCTACCTCTACATACTTTTTTCATTGCCCCTTTCCGCCTCTCCCTTTCCCCTCCTCTTCTCCTTCTTCCACATACCTCTCTCCCCACTCTCCCTCTACATATATGTAACTCTTTTCCCGTAACCCCCGCCCCTGTGATGATGCACGCTCCCACCCATCTCTCGATAAAAACACTTTCACTCACCACGACCCTAACGCTGCGCCAGCCATTTCCAGGAATTCTACCATTTTCTGCCATTATCAGTCTGACTTTTAAAGAATATTTGTTATTATTGACTTGCCGTTGCTCGAACGTTTAGTTTCCGTCCATTACGATTCGCGTGCATTTTATTTTTCGGCGCGTTTTAAAAAGAAATAACTTGTTCCTTGCGGATTTGCATATAAGAATTAGTGATCGCCTCTTAGTTTAAAAACTGCACGTATTGGTAGAACCGAACGATAATCTAACCTAACCACTATTAACCGTTAACCTTTTATGTTTTGGAATTTTTTTTTATAACGATTGATAACTACTGTTTTCATCATGGGTGTTATTAGGTGTTATTGTAATAACGTTTCGGTCGATGCAACCTCCGACCATCCGCCCTTATGGGACGAAGTAAAACTTATTTAATTATAACAATAGAGCTGAAATGCCTCAAAGAAGCAGCACATATGCTAGGCGAAAACAAACTCACAAGTATACATCGTATGAAATAATTTATACAAAACAATAATTTAAAACAACATTAATAATAATAATGATAATAA
Organism: Euprymna scolopes; assembly: GCF_053919585.1. Classification (NCBI taxonomy): domain Eukaryota; kingdom Metazoa; phylum Mollusca; class Cephalopoda; order Sepiida; family Sepiolidae; genus Euprymna; species Euprymna scolopes. Next base: position 44,489,945 of record NC_136500.1, read on the forward strand.
TAATAATAATAATAATAATAATAATAATAATAATAATAATAATAATTCTGATTTCGTTTATCAACGTCTCTCTGGAAAGGGATGGGATTCATTTCCAGAGGAGTTCCCTTAATCCCAGCTTCAAACCAGGAGCTTCAAAGATCAAGAGGTTTCCTAAGGATGTTGGTGGTACCTACAATTGCAGAGGTCTGAGTGCCACCTAAAACATAGGGATTTGTATGTTTTTTAATTGTCCTTCCAGACGACTTAATACTACTCCTAGTGTACCAACTACGACCGGGATTATTTGCGTTTTAACCCCGTGTATACGCCTTATCTCCAAGGCCAATGGAGCATAATTGCTCCACTTTCATTCTCCTTCTCTCTCACATTCCTGTCTCAGGGTACTGAAAAGTCTACAATCTGCCAGTTTTTTAGACTTTGTCAATGACGACCAAATCCGAACGATTGTGTTCCAATTGCTTGGTCGTTATGACACTTTTGTCCCACCATACCTCCATCGTGCCATCCTCACTTGTTCTCACTTCATCAGGCACCTCTTCAAACCATTTTATAAAATTATTTTATATAATGGCTAGTATTAAAGTTTAAATGTAAAAGTCAAGTACCATGGTTCAGCTGTGCTCTAAACAGAAACATTCATATGGAACGGTCCCCTTTCATATCATAGAACTCAATGTTGGTTTTATATGTCGGTCCTTTCGGCTTGTGTGGTCATAAAACTTTTCAAATGAACTTGTGGTGTTTGGCTGGGTTAGGTGTTAACTCTGATCAAAATCGCCTGTTATTCTTTCATTTGAATTATTGGATTTTCGGTGACATTCCGACGGAAAACCTATATAAGAACACTGTCAAGCATACAAAGTGCCTTGGAGTGAAAGTATGAAAAATCGGATCAGCCGTTTTCGAGTCCATAAAGAACGAACTCACACAAACTTCGTAAATATATATATACTAGAATGAGTGCCCAGCGTTGCCCGAGTGTTTGGAGGCGTGTGTTGAGCAAAAACAAAAATTTAGTAGTAGGAAGGCAGGCTCTAACCCGTACAGCGAAGGAGGAAAAGAGCAGGAAAGAAACGTTATGTCTTTGCTGTTACGACCACCGCCAAACCTTAAGTGACGTAGGTTTAAATGAAGGCTAGAAATCGAAAAGAGGGGTTGACTTTAGAAAATATCGGCGAAAAAAGCGACCCCTCCATGTAGAAAAGTGCCCAGTTATGGGTAAAGAAATTAATGTTTTTAGCCAAATTTTCGCTATTTGTCGTCTGAAGGGTCGAGCTTCAAAATAATACTGACCTTGTGAAAATCCATCGCCTCTGTCGAAAGTTTTGGCAGACATGCAAACATACATACATAGATTTATATAGTTATAGCTCAAATTCTTGGCACAAAGCGATTAAAAAGCTTGTCCTATCTCTGAATACGCTTTATGTAAAATTTCAATACTGCATACTTATTTGTTTGTAATTTAAAACGACGCGAAGTCGGCCTTTTCGTATTAATTTTTATGCAGGCAGCTTCTTGCACGTTATTATTTTTCTTAAGGATAGTTCTTATATGAGTTTCTGTTTCTTCGATTATTTTTATCGGTGTTCAGCCATTCCGCATTTCAGTAGTCGTCTTGCTGTTTTCCCATACAATGCTCCAGAGGTGTTTAGCTCCTGCTGGGCCACATTGTTCTGTCTTTTTTCTTTCCTTCAATCGGCATTAAATAACCCGAAAAGGGTTGATATGCCGTAAAACAAAAACAACCAACCAAATCCTTCCTTCAATTAGACTTTCTTAGAAATGGCTTTCGTTATCTGCAAACGTTATCTTGTTTCTACTGCTGGGATTTGTATCTGCATCATCACGGTATTCCTTCCTTCGCTCTAGTTGTTCATGTTTCTTGGTTATCCTTCCTTCATCTTTGCTATATTTATACTGTTGACTTGTTTTATGATCGTTTCAGCCTCACTCACAGCTTTAACTTATCTTATTTGTCATATATTTCCAATCTTAATATAAACTGCATTGATCCACGGTTGTTTGTTTAATTTATACCATTTTTCTTCTCTACATCGTTGTCATTCACTGGAATTTATAAATTATTTATATCTAATCTTTTACTAATTTCGTTTCTTTACGTTTTAATATATTAAAATTTCTTAATTGATCTAACCGATAGTACTTCCTAGTGAACACATGTGACATTAAAATTTCACTACCGTCTTCAGGTTTCTTAAAAAAATAGCTTCTATTGAAATTTATTTGAATGTTCAAACATTGATTTCTATAACATAAAAATTAACAGATATTGAATTTTACATATAGGTAGATTTATAACAGTATACTGACAATTGCAATTTTTGCATATCTGCTTGTTTTTATAGCAAAAACAAAACTCGGTATTTGTTTATTTTGGTGAATTTTCTTTCTATTTTTATTCATATGTTTAATTGATATCATTCACAACAACTGTGACGTGATAAATCATCTTTGTCTTTGCAACGATAAACAAATCCAATATTCGTTTTGTTTTGCTTTTCTTTTAAGTAAAACCTATTTTGATTAACATTAATGACATGTTATATCTGTTTCTTTTTATTTATCGTATTTGTTCTTGTTTGTTTTCCTCGTTTACATATATGTCATTACCTTCCATGTCCATTTTTAAAAGTGGGGTTCTGTTGACGGGATGTTCCGTTATATTGATTCACAATATATATATATATATATGACACCCTACACTGATGATTTCCGAAAGGATGAAACACTGATGATTCTGTAAGTGTTTAATAATTATTATAGTAAATAATTATGTCATTATATCAGCCCAGTTAAAAAACTCGTTTCTTATCGTTGAGCACTTTCAGTTGAATTAAAACCTCGGTCAATTTAGCTCTTATGCTCGGATCATCATATAATGACTCTGACTGACATTAAAAACATTTTTTAAAAAAATAAATGTTAAAATTTCAACAGAATTTCTCACGGTTAACGGTAGCCGAATGGATTAGGTCCTTGTTAATGAAGCCAGAAATAACTTCTGTCGCCGTGTTCGAATCTCTCGAGTGATTTTAATCGTGACACCCGGCACTGAAGATTCCCGAAAAGATGAAACACTAATGTCTTTAGGTATCTAATAATTATTAGAGTAATATATATATATATATATATATATATATATATATATATATATATATATATACATATATATATATATATATATATATATATATATATATATAAAGCTCTTTGCTTTTGTGTGTAAGTTCGTTTTCTATGGACTCCAAATCAGTTAAGCCGATATTTTTGAAATTTTATACAACAATACTTGATGTGTCTAGTAGTGTTCTTAAATAGGTTTTGTATTGGAATGCCCCAAATCAGTAGCAAAAATCGATATACGAAAAAATAATTGCTTAAAGAAGGAATCGTTTGATTTTAACCAAAGTTAACACACTCTGATACAGCCTACATCACAATTTGGGAAGTTTTATTACCACACAAGCAGAAATGCCAGGCGTATAAAATCAACAGTAGGTTCTTTGATTAGGCAGGGGCGCGTTCAAAAATGAATATTTCTGTTTAGAGCACAGTTGAATCATTATACTTGACTTTTGCATTTTAAACTTCATTAAAGCCATTATATAAAATAATTTTATAAATTCAACCGTAGGTTCTCTGCAGTGTATCTAGACTCCAATGCATTATGAACTTACTGCAGGGAGGCATGTGAAACTTGCTACTGGTGAATTGTGGTGTAATGATTTGATTGAAAATCAAACAGTTTCACCGATATCGATGACAATAAGTGTGGAACATTTATTAATTCTAATTCAATCCCGGGCAACGTCAGGTGTTTGTGCTAGTATATATATATAACTATGTGTGTGTTAATGTGTGTTTTGGAGAGAGAGAGAGAGAGAGAGAGAGAGAGATCTGAGAATATATTACTAAAACTAAGATAAAGGTATATACTTAACAAGTTTAATAAATTCTAACAGTATACTAGACTATATCATAAATTTTAAAAAAGAAAACAAATATACAATCATTTATTTCCGTTATTAATTTGTAAATTTGAAAAAGATTATCAATAATTTATTCAATCAGAATAAATTAGATGTACGTATGTATTTATGTATGTTAGTGTATTTCAATGACATCAGGAAACACTGATTCCACAGTTATAATTTTTGGCATTTTTTTTTATATTTTAATTCGACGAATCCCTATATTTTCTTCGTTATCCTTTTTTGCTTGCGTTTCGCAATTAATAACGGAAAGATATTTGCTTTATTATATTTGGATGCTCTTCAGAGGCAAAAAAAATGACAATATTCCAACAAGGAATAAAAAGGCAGTACAATTCTTAAGAAAGATGAAAAAATTCAATTTGTAGATGATAAACAACAAAACATATTCGAGTTAAATGATTTGCGTCATTGTACTTTTTGCTTAGATATCTAGAGTAAACAAAAAATTACAGTCTCCCTAATACAAGACTGACTAGATAGACGATATATATATATATATATATATATATATATATATATATATATATATATATATATATATATATACTAGCAGGCTGCCCTGCATTGCCCGTTCGTAAAATACACTTTAATATGATACTTTAATTTATGCAGATCTCGTATTTATTATTATATTATATTGGACCCAATATTTAGTAATGATTTTAAAAGTAAAAAAAAACAAAAAAAAACAATGTGCGTTACCACCGAGAATCGAAACCAAAACGTTTAGCTTACGATTTACTTTTTCCTTTGACGTTAATTCCTGAGCTATAAAGACGTGTTTACTGCAAGGCTAAAAATTAAAACATAAACCAAAAGCTATTAGGTAACGCATACATATTCGTAATGCGACGTTCGGCCTTCACCTGGCAAACTCCAGGTCTTTAATTTTCGCACTTTGACACCGATTTTCTCCGACTACAACCCAAATATAAAGTCTCGCATGTGTTTGAATACTTTATATATTAAGTTTCATGTCTGTAGAACAAAAATTGACAGAGGAGTTTGGCAGGAAAATGTTTTAAGCAAATATATATACGCAGACATAAATATAGAGAGTGATTGAGGTTTGTGTTTACTATAACCTTATTACGCAAATATTACGCAAGTGTAAATCATGTAGAATGTCTGCATGGATATAATTACACGTAATAGTTAATTAAAGATGATCATTGCATAAGAAAACCGAAAAAACTAATGAAGACATTTGTAAGCTTATATACTTCATCCTCACACATAACAATTTTAAATTTAACAATCAAAATTATCTTCAAATAAAAGGAACCGCTATGGCACTAAAATGGCCCCTAGCTATGCCAATATTTTTATGCATATGCTAGAAACCAAACTCCTTGAAAACTTCCTCCTCAAACCGTCCCAGTATTGCCGATACATTAATATTTTTTTCATATGGCCACATGGACTAACCAACCTAAAGAATTTCCACGAATACATCAATAATTCACATAATAATATAAAATTTACCATGGAACACTCATACAACTCCATCCCATTCTTGGGCGTCACTATCATATCCCATAACAATAGACTATCTACGTCCCCCTATACTAAACCCACTGAAAATCAGACATTCCTCAATTTCTATAGCAACCATCTATTAAACCTAAAAAAATCTATCATTTC
>NC_136500.1:44500610-44538110 GCF_053919585.1 Euprymna scolopes
CTCGCTATCGTGGTAGGAAACAGGGGGAGGGGGCACAGTACACAACGAATAAGTGTAGGAATGGGTTTATGTCAACATATACCAGTATTTAAAGTAAGCAATGAAAAATCTTTATTGTGTTTTCAAGTTTTCTTTTGTGAAAAAATGTGAGGAAGGAAATGCTAGAATTCATCAACTGCGGAAAAACAAGTGACCTTATACAGTCTAGTGTCACGTTGCATGCTTAAAGAAGATATTAGCTCTATGACACATGGCAATAAAAAACAACGTCACCCGTATAATTGAAAAAATTTACAGGCTTTCGCGTGTGATACCTGTCAAAAATTATCGAGGCCAATACGTTGCATGTTTATGTCAACCCTAGAATCGTTACTCAAGAGTAATCTCCCTTTACCGTTAAATGTGTAACAAAGCGCTTATGGGCGCATGTGGAAATATCAGCAGTAGCCGAAGGATAACTGGCTAGTGAAAATATTAGCAGCAGCTGCAGCAGTAGCAGCCGTTAAAGCATGTATGGAAATTAGCCAATACGTGCAAGCTTGCGTCACAAGAAAAAGAGACAAAAATACATCAGGTGCTCGAAAAGAGAAGCAAAGTGCGATCGTGCAAGATGGATGTGTGAAAACGAAGGTGAAAAAGCGCTGGCGAGGCCGGCGAGAGGTGGTGAGGAGATAGAGATTTTTAAAAAGCGCATGTTTGTGCGAAAAGACTTTGGAAAAATAATGAAATTTGTTTTGGAAAAAACGATGAATAAAGCATTCCATTCGCACTAAGAAAAGGTGGCGAGCCGGATTTTTCTTTCTTTCCTATTTATTTTATTTATTTTTCTTTTATTTACGTTTTTTTCTCATATATTATTATTTATTTTTTCTTTTAATTATTCGTTTGTTTTATATACATAATTATTTATTTTATTTTATTTAGTCATTTATATTTTTATAATATATATTTACCTACTCATTACATTTATTTTTATATTATTTAGTGGTTTAATTCCCTTCTTTTTTTTTTCGATACGAGCGCGTCTTGACTCGTCAAGTGCATGAGACGCAGCCGTTGAACTTTTGAACGTCACGTGAGACTTGGCTGAAAACGCTGAAATCATTAAACGTCCACTTTTTAGTCGATTGAACAGTTCAGTTAACTGCAATTCAGATAATAGAGCCTCGGATCAGTGAGGGGGGGGCGATACGCGAAAATAAAACGCAGGCAGGCAGACCTCGAAACGGTGCGTATTCTCTCCTGACGACCAAAAATTATTTATATACCGGAATGGATTAACCTACAAAAACATTATAATTCTACAGGGAGATGTAGGCTCCAAAATGATGCGTATTCTCTCCTAATTACCGAACAATATCTGGAGACCTGAATGAAATATCCCACAAGTAAAAAACATCTGATGAACTTGATTATATACATGTCTGCATGGTAAGCTGTTTCTTCCAAACAACATCTTCTGTTGATCGCTCGCTTCTTTATGAGTGTCCAGTAGCAAATATTATTCTGTTTGTTTGTTCCTTTGGAATGGTACGAGAGGCTTGTGGGTCAGACAGAGGTTTGAACTGTAGTGATACCGTTAAAACGTAACGGCCATGCTACGTTAAAAATGCAGACCAAGTTATTTGATATTTAAAAAAAAAGTGAGCTTAATTTCAGGTATGCCAGCTAATATATTATCTTTATTTGCTTGCCTCCCCGCGAACAGGACAGAAAAAAAGAAAGAAATTTGCAGAATTCAACAACTGAAGTAAAATATGTGATTCTATTCAGTTTACAAAATATTGTCTCTGTGACACATAAGCATAGGCAGCAACGTCACACACAAAAGAATTGATGGACTTTGCTAACTTTCGCATATGGTTCCTTGCCAAATGCCCATACGTTACATTTTCATGTGAGCCCTAGTTATTCTAATGTTGTATTATCAACGTCAGCCTCCATGTATCTATTATGGCAAAATAATTGCTATCTACATTTGGGAACGTAGTTTTCTTTTCTAGACGGTTCGTTCTTTTCTATACCCATTCCAAACATGGGAGATCGTTATATATAAGACTAGATAAAAATTATATTTAGCCATCTTACTTTTTTTGGATCAAGTCAGCAATTTCAGGTTGAGAATATTTATTACAAAATTCCCGCCGCGTAATATTGGTAAGAAGCTGATGGCTATTGACGTTATTGTATCCAGGGAAACACGAGTGAAAATATGTTTTTCCCCTTTAATTTGGGATGTTAGTTAAACTATAATAGAAAGTATTAGGGCGAAAGATTTACTAATTCTGTACTTTTCTTCGTTTTTGCCTCTGACTTCTTCCTACAACGTCGACGTTGTTTCGGAATGTCACGTAATCGACGCTGATGTCACGACTTCCATTCATTCCGTGCCAAGGGCAGAGAACTACGATGTTGTTTACGGAGCCGAGTGAGCATGCGTCGACAATGGACAGACTTTGGGTAGAGAGTAAAAAATTTTGAAAGTCTTATTTTTGATATAGGTATGGCTTGTGTGTGTATGTGTGTGTGTGTTATGTGTGTGTGTTATGTGTGTGTGTGTGTGTGTGTGTGTGTGTGTGTGTGTGTGTGTGTGTGTGTGTGTGTGTGTGTGTGTGTGCTAGAGCAGGACGGCTGAAGAGACAGGGAGAAAAAATAAAGGAAAAAAAGAATGAGAAAGAAACACATATCTTATGTGTTATTATGCAAATAGATAGGTGGAAACTATGACGTCCACTTAGTAGAATTGATAGAGAGATGCATCATCTAAGATAGATATTTACATACATATATACAGAAAATATAAGATATATATATATATATATATATATATATATATATATATATATATATACACACACACACAACGATTTTAGGAAAACTCGTACCCGGAAAACTCGTCTCTTTTTGCTAGGGAGGAAAACTGATCCCTTATTGAATAAATGTCGGTTGAATACACATTTTATGACCGTTCTTGAATGATATATTTTTAAGAGAGACTATACCCACCCCCATAATATTTAAAAAAAATATATTTTTACTTATTTACTTATTTGTTTAAAAAATAAAATAAAATCGATTTTCTAAGTGTCCGTTTTCTACCTAACTGGCTAAGTTGTAAGTGGTTTTACTCATTTGAAAGCGTTTATTCTGTTCAGAAAACAGGACTACATACCGCATAATATTTTTTTTAATATTTATATTTATTTACTGCTGTTTTTAAAAGGGCAAAATCGAATTTTCTACTTAGCTGGCTAAGTTATTAGTGGTTTAATTTATATTGAAGCGTTTATTCAATAAAAAAAAAGTATCGTCGAATGTTACGTAAGAACGAGAAATAATGTCCGAAATGAGAGTATCACATCTTAGAGGTCTTGGTAATCGCTAAAAATAGAAAATTAAAGAAAATACTGAGGGAGATTTAGTTTTTAAAAGAGCTCCACCCTCCAAAAGAAAATTGAGACTATAACCCCCCCCATAATATTTTTTTTTTAATATTTTTACTTGTTTACTGTTGTTTTAAAAATTTAAATTGAGTTTTCTAAGTGACCCTTTTCTACCTAGCTTTGTAAGTTTTTAGTGGCTCAACTTATTTTAAAGACTTTATTTAGTTTTTTAAAAAATGTCTGACATGAGAGAATTATGTGTTAGGAGTCATGATAATCGCTCAAAAATAGAAAATTAAAGAAAATACTGAGGTAGATATAGTTTTAAAACGAGACCCCCCTCCAAAAGAAAATAAATTTGCATACTGTAGTTAATGTCCAAGATCACTGCTCGGAAAAAAACCAAGCTACCGGAAGTGAATACGGTTGATTGTGTAACTAAACGGAACGGAAGATACGAAAGACTAAACCATATATTTATAAAAAAAAAACATACTTTAGTTTTTAACATTTCTCGTGTTATTACGAAACAAACAACAACAAAAAAAGAAAACACTTCGTGTATTATCAAATAATAAAACAAATATTTTATTTGCAAAAATTAATTTATTTTTAACACTATTTGTGTTCACGAAACAACAAAAGGCACTTGTGCAGTATGCGGACGGCGGCCATCTTTTCCTGGTGCGTTTCAATAAACTGTCGTCAGGTGGCGCTTCTCGGTCAAAAAACATTTAAATTATTAATCTGTTGTTAACCCTTCAAAGTTGCTTTAATTCAAAAAATGTTTCATTTAAATTATTCATTTGTTCAAAAAAAAAAAGCTATTTTACTTTATATAAATCCAATGTTGTTTTTATTGCAACATTGTTTTATTAAAATTATATTTTCTTATGCAGAGTTTTAAATAAAAAATTTTACAATTATATTTTGATAAATTTTTATACAATAAATGTTTTTGGTTTTCAAATATTTTTCTGTTCAGAAAAAAATCTTGTTTGTTACTTATTTGCCGCGTTATTTTACTAAGAAGAAATTGGAGTTATCGCCTCCTAATAGTTTCGACCGATGTAATCTCCGACCTTCTTCAGGTGTATCTTGTAGAACTCAGAAATCTTTCTATTGAACCCTGGAATCATTTTGCTAAACCCCCAGAAACTCCACGGGATTTATTTAATCACCGATGGTAGCATGTTTTTGTCCCGTCAGCCATAACCGGGTAGAAGTCTCAAGTAAATCGCAATTGTATTCTTCGTATCGCCATGACTGATGGTTTGAATCTTCAATCTCCAGAGGAGTGTGAGTTACAAATGAAGTTTATTGTCCTGAGTCCGACAGAAGGTGGGTGGACATATCGGCTGAAACGTTGTGAGAACAGTAGTCTGAATAATGCAAATGATAGACCATATCAATCCTGATCTAAAATATTTCAGAAACATGAGTCTTATTGATTTTTCTCGCATAATTAATGCCATCGCAGCTCGTCACTTGCTTTAAAACTTAACAGTTCCTATAAAACCTGCTTCGTGTTTCGAAAGCCGTCTTCTTATTAAAACCTTGGACTTTTAAAACATGCAAGACGAATTATTTTGCCGTCGACCAAACTACTGGCAATATTAACAATGGACAGGGATGTTTTAATAAGGCCAACAAGTTTGTTTGTCCGATGTCCAAAATGTACATTGATTTGCCAACGGATATCTGGGACCTTTCACTGGATAAAATAAAGAAATGCATTAATTGCTCTAACCAGAAAAGGTGGCTGAGAACACTTGAACCTTCTCGATGGCTCTTCATATTTAGCGCACTTCATGCTTTGTGTTATTGGTACATTTTCAATACACGCTTTCCTTTATTCATTCTTTTCTTGTATTTCTTTCTTTTCATTTTGTCGTACTATATCAATTTTTCTCACTTCTTTAGTGTTTCTTCTTTCTGACTAACATTTTCTATTTTAGTTTTTGCGGTCTTTCTTGTCTCATCCTTTATATAATATAATTATATCATCTATAATATTCCTTTTAGTTTGTCTGTCTGTCTGTTCGTTACACTTTTTTCTCTGAAACTACTGAACCGATCTGGCTGAAATTTTTATAGGTCTATATTATGATAAGATGCAACGAACTAATTATTATGGTATCCGCGCGATACAGAGTCATGGATTAATGGTGATTGCCACCACAATACCAGGTTTGCTCCAGAAATTTTCTCGAAAATCAATGAATCCGCTAAAAATTTGTATGGAGCTTTGTAATAAGGTACAGTGAACTAAATATTATGTTATCCGTTCGATGCACAATTGGGGATTTCTAGGGATTAGTTTTCAATGCAAAAACGAGTAAAAATCTAATCAACTTAAACCATAAAAAAATGTAGTATATATATATATATATATATATATTTATATATATATATATATATATATATATATATATATATATATATATATATAAGGAACTTTGTCTAAGAGCAGATTTGTTTCCTATTAACTCCTAAACGGCTGGACCGAGATTTAAGAAATTCACACAAGTGTACTTCATATATCTGGCAGTGTTCTTAGATAGATTTTGTATCGAATTGTCGTCGATAACTATCGATTATTGATAATTGACAAAATCCAATGAAAACTTTTGCTCAAAGTTAACGTGTTATAGGGCCTAACATCACAAGTGCATTTGAAAGGTTTTATTATCACAAGCAAAACAGCTCGGCATCAACAGTAAGTTCTTTGATAAAACGGGGGCGCATTCGAAAGAAATGTTTCTGTTTAGAGCGCAATTGCACACTGATACTGGACTTTTTGCATTGTAAACTTTAATTCAAGCATTATATATATATATATATATATATATATATATATATATATAATCAACAGTAGTTTCTCTATAGTGTAATTGGGACTACAATGTATAGTGGAATGAATCATTGCGAGGAGACATGTGAAACTTCCTCCCCTTACACCACGATGGGTCCTCTTCTAAAGTAAGTAATCGACTAATTTGAATAAAAAATCGGAAATTTCACCGATTTCAATGATAATAAAAAAAATGGGAGTGTAAAAGATGCGTTGATCATCATTTAAGCCCTGGGGACGTCGGGTCTCCCCGTTAATATACTCCAAACTTTACAACAAATGCCTTCACAAATCTTGCTTTCAAGACTGCTGCAAAACTGCTTCTGTGGTACCAGTTTACAAGAATCCTCTTCAGGTTTCCTGCTGTAGCCCACTATATGAAAGTGACACTTTCGCCCTTATTTAAGGTGAAAATGTAATATATATATATATATATATATATATATATATATATATATATATATATATATATATAAAGTGAAATTGTCTGTTTCTGTGTGTGCCTGTGTGTATACATTTCCCTACCGAAGATTTGGCATAGAAGGTATTGTGATTAAAGAAAATCTTTTAATTGGTTTTCGGACAGAAATTTGGCTGTCAAGGGGTCAGAGTTAAACGATTATATCTTTTAAAACTCTATCAAACTCCTCCGCCAATATTGGATCTAAACACTTGACATTTTAGATATAGGTTATTTGTATATGGATCAAACTTTTTAACTTGATTTAAGCCCAATACAAACTTGTTAAGGTGTTAAAGTTTACATAAATTTGACATCTGCAGTATATACCAAATTATTCAGCCAATTTTTGGTCTATACATTTGAAATTTTACATAAAGTGTATTCAGACATGGCGATTTTTGGCCAAATATTTGGCTGCCAAGTTGCCAAAGTTCAAAAGATTTTACCTTTGCGGTCTCTATCAAAGTATTCAACTAATTTGAGGTCTAAACGTGTAGCATTTTACATTAAGGGTATTCAGACATTCAGCAAGCCTTTTAATCAGTTTTTGGATGAAAATTTGGCTGCCAAGAGGTCAAAGTTGAAAGAGTTGACCTTTGTAGACTCTACCAATTTTGTGTCTAAATTGAAACTTTAGATGAGATAGTGCCCGGGTAATTGGAAGGTACGGTTTGGATTGGGAGGTTGAATTGCTGTCGCAGTGGTCAGTTTAAGGATGAGATTGGTGGTAAGACCCGACAAGAAATATACGCTTCAAAAGTGGCATGACGACCTGGAGCGGAATTTCTAGTTCAGCGCAAAGCTCCAGAAAACACATACAAGTTATCTAACGCGAGATAAATTGCGTGTGGCCCCACTAAAGACTCTCCACGTATAATTCTATACATCTGATCAGAAAAGCGATTTGTCTGTGAATTATGGATTACAGAATTATTGGCGCTGTAGGATAGTAGGCCGTAGAGGAGGGAAGTTCGTTTTAGCTCTAAAATATAAGGGCCTGTGAGCATTTATGCGCTATGCCAGGCATTTTAGCATTAGAGTTGAGTATTTTAATTTATTAAAAATTTTACTTTTTTACTTTTCTACCTTTCACTTTTTACTCAGTTCACTTTCAACGCATCAATTCCACCTGAAGATAATTCGTGATTGAATCGAAAGTGTTTGTGATATTTATGGAACATTCATTAATATCTTCGATTCCGATACAAAAAAAAAAGATTATGACAAAATCTAAAAAAAATAAAAACAGAATAATAAAGCAAAGTACTTTTCGTTGTATTCAATAATGTTTGTTATAATTGCAAAAGTATTTATCCAGGCTAGCAGTGACGCCCGGCGTAGCGAGGTCGTAAAATACGCTTAAATATGAAGTTTTAATTCTTGCAGATTTCGTATATATTATTATAGAGTTAATGTTCTATTGATTTTTATAAATTATAAAGTTGCGATTTCAAAAATAAAAAATATATCTATATGATTTAATTTAATCATCTTGAATCAAAACCGAATCCCAAATTTATATATATATATATATATATATATATATATATATATATATATATATATATATACGAGCAAACAGTTAATAAAACATGTTAACAAACACTTTGAAATGAGTTAAAAACATATTTAATCCGAAAAGGAAACACTAGATAAGTGGATAGTCCTTAATCCGCGGAGTTTCAAAGAAATACTTTCCTTCTCATCAGAGGGTAGGAATTAGCAAAATGCGGGATCGTATTTTGCATGCAAAAGTATTTGATTGAACAACAAGTAAGTCAAAGATCTTACTTGGTAACAAAAAAGTGAATCAGAGGGAATATGGTGAAGAAAAAGGTGATTACACGTGAATGGAAAGTCTGGTGGAAGATGGTCCATAATAATCCAAAGGCAGAAATCCATGGAATAATTCATGTGTACAAGGGAAAAAAGAAAAACAATCCAATAATATTAATAAAAGAAAAATAAGATATGCTTTTCACTCTACTGCCGAGGCATAAATATAAATAAGAAATTTTATTTTATATATATATATATATATATATAAAACTTTAGTTCTTTCAGCTATAATCGAAACTGAAACTAAACCTTATGAAGAATATTTGATAAAATTATTTATAAAAATATAGATTACTAAGGTGCCATCAGCTAAAATCGAAACCGAAACAAAGACTTATGAAGAATTCTTGATAAAATTATTTTTAACAAAATAAATTATTGGGGTGTCATTAGCGATCATCGAAACCGAAACCAAAACTTATTAGGAATGCTTGGTAAAATTATTTATAAAAAAAATAGATGACTTAAGTGCCATCAGCTATAGTCGAAGCCGAAACCAAAACTTATCAAGAATTCTTTAGTAAAATTATTTACTACAAGTAATGAAAGTGCATAAAAACGACCCAGATGTAAGCGTGACACAGAAAATAACACGTATTACTATGGTATTAATATATAGATTTTTTTCTGCGCTATAAATCAGGTGCCGTCAAGAATTGAACATCTTAATATACTGAAAGAAATAAACGTTGAGATGAACACCTTAGAATTTAGAGTATTGATTGTTTGTCATCTGTGTGTGTGCGTGTGTGTGTGTAAGTGTGTAAGTGTGTGGCTAATTATAGACCAATTATCATGATGACTAAAAAAATTAAAAAAGGTTAGTTAATTGGGTTTCGTTAGCTTTTTTCATTTTTTATCATTATGTTAATTGGTCTATATTTAGCCATAGTATATATATATATATATATATATATATATATATATATATATATATATATATATATATATATATATATATATTAAGTAATGTGATTTATAATTTAAAAGTTTTAAAAATTTTTAAATTTAACAATCAAAATTTAATTAAATTAAAAATCAGTTTCATAAGAAGGAACAACAACAAAGTCAATTATCTGTACGATCGTTTCGGAAATCCGTGCTTTTTATTTGTGGTATACATGAAGTCACGTAGAATAATTATACATAGTTTTTTTGGTAAGCACGGTCTCCTCATCAGCAAATTAAAAAAAACTATGTATAATTATTCTACGTGACTTCATGTATACCACAAATAAAAAGCACGGATTTCCGAAACGATCGTACAGATAATTGACTTTGTTGTTGTTCCTTCTTATGAAACTGATTTTTAATTTAATTAAATTTTGATTGTTAAATTTAAAAAATTTTAAAACTTTTAAATTATAAATCACATTACTTAATATTGAATTAGCTCTAGGACATTTAACTATCGAGCTTATTATATATCTAAATTACAACGAGCATTTCCTGTATTTTAATTAAACTAGTAATTTCACTATTACATTAAAATACACTTAGCTCTTTAGACTATTATTCTAATCTCCTTAAAATTATATATATATATATATATATATAGGTCACGTAATGTGCTACTGGTACCATGTAACCCAATAATACCTGCTGCATGGTCGGGTAACCGGCGACTAAACTGGTTCTCCCACTAGCCTGCCTGGTGAGGAGGGTGGTTAGTCTCCCAGAAGGAGCAAAAACAAGACCTTACAAAGGGCGGATGAACCCTTCTAGGGTCAACGGCCAACTAGCTCCACATGCGCTTATATGCATGTGTATATATATGTATGTGTATGTATGTGTGTATGTGTTTATATATGTACATATATATATATATATATATATATATATATATATATATATATATAGCGCGAAGTTTGAAATCTCAGGTTGGTGTCTGGCGCACAATATCTCACTTCATGGGGAGATAGTGGCTCTTAAGTCTGGTTGACAGTCTACCTAAGTGATGGAAAACTCTACTACAAAGCCTGATATGCAGCTGTTCATTAGTTCCGTGGCATATTTTGCACCAGCTGATGTTATCGGCTGTTTCAAAAAATGTGAATGGTTCTACACAAGCCATTACCACTTAAATCAAATCATTGTGTGGGTAGCCATGAGTTTGCTCATTCTGCTTTCTTACAACATCCAAAAAGGTAAGCAAAAAGTTCCATCAGGCGAAGTCCACTGGCGATGGGGTACTGGTGGTGGGGGCAGGTGGAGGATACCACTGGAGGCCTTTAGTCGGTACTCTGCACAGTTGGCGGCGTAGTAGGTGATGGCCGTTCTTGTGTAAATATTTGTGAACAATTGCACAGTTCGTGTCCTCTACTATGTGGCAAAGCAGATCTTTTCTAGATGTAGCACTCCTTTCCCTAGACAGGGAGGAGGTGATAAAAGGAGCCCTAAAAAAAGCTTGTTCACACAAAAGCTTTTCATCTTGCTGTCGTTTACTGGCTATCCAATTGTGCAGTCTAAACAGAAACTCAATTCGAAATACAAAGCATGCGTTCAATTTTGGAACGTGGAATGTAAGAACATTGCTTGATAGTGATGATTCTTTCGAGAGGAAGACGGCGCTAGTTGCAAAAGTACTGAAACAATACAACATTGACATTGCTGCCTGGTCTGAGACACATCTTTTGATATCAGGTGAATTGAAAGAAATTGGCGAAGGTTACACGTTCTTTTGGTCAGGTCGGAAAGAGGGGGAGAGGCATAGTTCCGGTGTTGGCTTTGCAATAAAATCAAATATTGATGACTCTCTGGAGGCTCTTCCTCGGGGCGGTGACGATCGTTTAATGGCCCTTAGAATGGGACTCACAGCTGGAATGGGACTGACACTGGTAAGTTGCTATGCACCAACTCTAAATGCAGAAGAGGTAGAAACCACAAATTTCTACGAAAAGCTTGGTGACATAGTAAGAAACGTAAGCTTTCATGACAAGATCTTACTGATTTCAATGCCCGGGTAGGCTCAGACAGGGAGACATGGGGAAATGCGATTGGGGCTCATGATATGGGGAAAATAAATGACAATGGAATTCGCTTGTTGTCATTTCGTAGTGAACATGGGCTCTTCATTACAAATACTATGTTTCAGCAGCCAAATCGTTGTAAAAGCACATGGATGCACCCAAGGTCCAAGCATTGGCATCTTATTGACTTTGTTATAACCCGGAAAAGAAACAGGAGAGATACTCTTTTGAGTCGTTCAACGATTCATGTTGACTGTCGGATTACGCCCTGATTAAAGGCAAGACATCACTGAAACTATGACCTAAAGGCAGAAGTCATACAATTAAGGTGCCAAAGCCATTGAATATGAAAGAACTGAACACTGAAAAGAAAGAAGAATTATCTCCTAAGTTCTTTGCGACGTTAAAAGAAATTGAAGAGTCTTGGAAGAAATTGCGGGATGCCATCTATGAATGTTCAAGCGAAGTAGTAGGACTTTCCAAGAGGAAGCATCAGGATTGGTTCGATGAAAATGACATTGAAATTCAGGGTATTTTATACCGGATGCACTCTTCGCACAAGGCCTGGATATCAGACAAGAATTCTGCAGCGAGGAGGTCAGTGTCAGTGTCAGGAGGGATGTTCGGCGCCGATTGAGGAAAATGAAAGAAGATTGGTGGTCTGCAAAAGCCTCTGAGCTCCAGGCTGCTTTTGATAGGAAAGATGCGAGGGTATTTTATGAGGGTCTGAAAGAAGTTTTTGGACCACAACAATGTGGTACTTCACCCGTTATGGGGGCAGATGGTACAACCTTGTTGACTGATAAGAATGACATCCTTAACCGCTGAAAGGACCATTTTGAAGGAGTGCTGAATTTTTCTTCTGATGTTGACGATGATGTTTTGGGTTCTTTGCTTGCAAGAATCCAAATATCAGAACTAGATGTGATTCCTAATTTTTCTGAAATTCTCGCAGCTGTTAAACAAATGCTACTGAGAAAGAGTGCAGGTGATGATGGTATACCGGCTGAGATATTCAAGTTTGGGGGAAACACACTTTTGACAAAACTTTTGGAGTTATTCATCAGGATCTGGGAAAGCGGTACTGTACCTCCGGATTTCAGGAACTCGTCAATAATCCATCTCTTAAAGAATAAAGGAAAGCGCATTGATTGTGATAACTACCGTGGAATATCACTGCTCTCTGTGGCTGGAAAAGTTCTAGTCAGGGTCATTTTAAATAGGATAATCATTCATCTAGTAGACAAAATTTATCCTGAGACGCAGTGTGGTTTTAGATCTGGAAGGGGAACCATCGACATGATATACCGTTTACGCCAAGTTGCAGAGAAAGCACGTTAGAAAAATCAGGATATTTTTGTCGTTTTTATCGACCTAACCAAGGCGTTTGACTCTGTCAACAGAGGCGCATTTTGGGAGGTTTTGAATAAAGATAGAATCCCTGAAAAAATGTTAAATGTTATAATATCCTTTCACGAGAATATGGTAGCACGTGTAAGAGCAGACGGAAAGTTCTCTGAGTCATTCAAGGTAAAAACCGATACGAAACAGGGTTGTATTATGGCACCTGTACTCTTTGCCATCTTCTTTTCAATCAAGGTGTCCATTTTGAGTTTAGAACTACCAGAGGTCTTTTTAATCATCAAGGATTCAAAGCTAAAACACTAACAAGAAGCAAAATGGTTCGTGATTTTCTTTTTGCAGACGATGCTGCACTCGTAGCCACTTCATTTGAAGAAGCACAAGAATTAGTTGACAAGTTTTCCAATGCCGCAAAAGCATTTGGTTTGACGATTAGCATTAAAAAGATAGAAGTTATCTACCAACCAAAGCCGACCCCGTTGAAGCAAGGTGGTGTGAATATTCCGAGACCAGAATATGTGGAACCGCCTCAGAACATCTTAGTGAATAGACAGCCTCTAAAGTATGTTAAATCCTTTGCATATCTCGGAAGTAAGGTGAATTCGTCAGCATCACTTGATGATGAGATATTGAGCAGAATTTCAAAGGCGACTTATGCCTTCGGCAAACTGCGGTCAAGTGTATGGAATGAAAGAGGTTTGACTCTAAAGACCAAAATCTCAGTTTATCGTGCAGTGATTGTCTCGATACTCCTGTATGGATTGGAAGCCTGGACCCCATACCGTAGGCAGATTGAGCAACTGGATACATTCCATAAGCGTTGCTTTCGCAGTATATGTGGATTAACATGGAAAGACAAGGCCTCTAACTCGGGATTGTTTTCTAGGTACGGCATTTTAAGTATTGAGGCCTTCCTGATGAAGTCTCAACTTCGGTGGCCTGGTCACCTTGTTCGCATGGATGAAAACCGTCTTCCTAAGCAACTAGCATACATTCAACTGAAAGAGGGTAATCGAAATATGGGTCGTCCATTTCTGAGGTACAGGGATAAGCTGAAAGACAATCTTAAGCACGCAGGCCTGAACCCAAAAACCTTTGAAGAAGATGCTGAGGATAGAAAATCGTGGAGGGAAAATGTTTTGCAGGCATTAACACATACATTGACACACGGCTATCGAATCAAACAAATCTTCGTAGAGCAAGAGTAGGAACAGCACCTTCCCAGCCTGTATCCTGTGAGTCGTGCGGCTTGGTAGTGGGAGCAGAGCTGGCCTCGTGTCATACATGCAGCACAAGCATTGAAGGCAGAGTGAAACAGAGCGAATTTTTGGCCCTCATGCGTCGAACACGACGGGAGAGTCCATTATTGTATATATATATATATATATATATATATATATATATATATATATATAGAGAGAGAGAGAGAGAGAGAGAGAGAGAGAGAGAGAAAGAGAGGAGAGAAAGTTAAGTATATTATTTAAGAGTATTTACTCCGTGATGCAAGCGATGTCTCAATATATTCTTTTTAAAACACTGGTACTATTGTTTGTTCATGTAAATAAAACTATTCAGCGATACGGGAAATCAACTGATTTTTTTAATTCCATTGTCACCCCAAACAAGGCACAGTGCCACTTTGATGTTGGGGGCTACTATCGGTGACATAAGTTGCAAGGATATTATGAAGAGAGATTAGCGGCAGGGTGTCTGTTCACATTACACTTGACTTTCTGCATGTCAGTACAGTTGGGAAAGCAGAATTCCGGAAGGGAGTTCCAAAGTCTAGCAGTTCTGTGGAAGAAACTATTGGAGTAAGAAGGCTTTCTGTCATCTAGAGATCTCTGCTGTGTAGGGAGGTGATTTCGGTGCTTGGATTTGTTGAAGGTATTTACATCGAGGGGGTACAAGTGCTTGTAGTTCGTCAGAGCATTCACCATTAAAATACTTGTAAAATACACAGAGGGATGCAACATTTCGTCGATGGGACAGAGGCTGAAGCTTAGATGACAGTTCCGGACTTATCAGGTTAGCAACTCTCTTTTGAACCCTGTCAGGGAACGAGAAACTAGTAGCAGATGCACCAGCCTAAATGTGACAACACTACTCCAAACACGGGCGAATGGTGGCTTTGTAAAGGTATAGGATACTTTCAGACGTAAATAACATTCTAGCACGATAGAAAGAGTCCACGTTCTTTGCAGCCGTCTTCGCAATGCTCAAGGTATCTGTTTCAACTCATCTTCCTTGTGAATATTAGGACGAGGATTTAAAGGACAACCTAGATTATTCTCTTACTTAAGTAGGATCTATGTTAAGCATTAGTCCTGTGATACCGTTTGATCTGATTTTCCTGAGAAGACCATCGTGCCATACCCTGTCAAAAACCTTGAATATATCAAGCTTTACCCTCCCCTGCTTTGTCCAATTAATGGTTTATACTTTCAGAGATTACAATTAAAATATCTGACTTCCTGACAAAATAAAATTTCAACGAAGGGACATGTTTTTTATAGTTTTTAAGTAAAATTATATAAACATCAGCAAACCTCTATGTGAATCTATCCATGTTTCCACAATGTTGCCTTCTCGTCGTCGGTTCAATAATGGCTAATAAAGAATGGGTAGTATTATGCAAAAAAAGGTTACTTATAAATATGGCATTTGGTAAACAGACACCAATTAAAACATGCTATGTATGGTCTACGTAGATTACATCCTCTTCCTCCTCCTCCTCCTCCTCCTCCTCCTCCGATCCATATCAACACAGAACTTCTTTTGAGCGCATTTTTCTTCTTTATAGTCACAGATCTTGCATATATCTGACTAAAATAATTTATCAACATTAAAATTAATACTTATATTAAATCACGCACTTCGTATTTACATTGCTAGTCAATAAATTCTACATATCTATTGAGCACCGTTGAAAATATTGTTTTTAATGCAATATATTTGAAATTATTTAATTTATATGCTCATACATGTATACATACACGCATATATATATATATATATATATATATATATATATATATATATATATATATATATATATATATACATACACACATAAACACACACGTGTGTGCGTGTGTGCGTGTGTGGATATCAGCTCTGCATATTCTTTTTTATCCATTTTTTTCTATATGGCGAGCTTACTTTCTCGCATTTTCAGCAAGAGTAGAAAAATTCGCCGAACGTACTAGCATTTTCAACACGCATAGGTTGTCCTCAGGTACTGCGATATAGTGAATGTTCATTGGTTTATTAACTGATCAGATGATGCGCTTATAAACATTTCAGTACGCCAATATTTTCGAAAGTTATCCCCTCTTTTCGCTTGTCTAGCCTTAATTTAGACCTACGTCTACGGTTTTGCGGTGGTCGTAACAGCAAAGACTTCAGTTTTTTCCCCCGTTCTTTTCCTCCTTCACGGTAGAGGTTCGAGCCTGTCTTCCTACTACCACTTTTTTTTCAACATACACCTCCAAACATCCGGGCAACGCCGAGATGAAATGCTAGTAAATTAATAAATGCATATATATATATATATATATATATATATATATATATATATATATATACCCTTATTAAATGAATGAATAAATATATATATATTACTATATAGTTTTTATACCTTCATTTTCTTTATATATATATATATATATATATGTATACACACACACACACACACACACACACATATATATATATATATATATATATATATATATAATCATAAACTGAAGTGTTCTTATGGAACATGATTTTTATTTGTAGCCAACATCTGATGTACCTAATTCTTACCTATATATCTTTTTATATCATTCCACTTATACGCTTCTTATTTCCTGGTCCATGTAACTATCTTAACCCAAGGTCTAGTTTTAATATCAAGCACAATTAGTTACGAACGTTTAATGACAATTTACTTGAAGTTGAAATGCATTTATCCATTGCAGACTTTGTTCAACCAGCCAGCAATTGGTTTTAAGCAGTATCAGAGTTCGCTCTATTGATAGGTCGTCGTGTCAGCTAGGAATGAAATGAATCGGAAAACAGACAAAAAGAATCGCAAGTGGCACAAAGGCGGTTTTATCTGTGAATAGTTTTGTCAACAGCCTGTCCGCTCATTGAGAAAAGGTTAAGGAGACGCCATGGACAATGCATAAGGGATAGAGATAAGAGGTGTCTGGTTGGTAGAGATAGAGAAAGAGAGGGTATAATGTTGATGAAGACATCTTAAAGGGGGGAGTATATCTGAACATGATCATAGATGAACAAGGGGAATATAGTAAGAGTAGGAGAAAGAGAGAAAGAAAGACATAGAAATTGTGTAGGGCAGAAAAGAGATGTTAGTAAATTAAAGACGAACGGGGAGAAATGGGAAATAGAGGAGGAGGGACGTTTTGGGGAGACAAAGAAGAAGTACAAAGATACTTCAGTGAAATATGAGAAAATCGGGAGTCTGGAAAAAATCAGAGAATATCTCTGTAACCCCCGACATTCGCAGGAAGAAAGAGTAAGAGAAAAGAGAAATATAGAGTGGAAATAACGTCGATACTAAAAGGCTACTAAAGAGGTGAAAGGGGAAGAAATTGGGGGAATGAGAGATGAGAGTTTTGGAAAAAGGGAGATGAAGAAGGAAGAGTATGATGTAAAAAGAGAGAAGGACAAGGAGTATTTGAGTAAAAAGGGTGCTGGACATGATCCTAGTAAGAGCAATTTGACGGCAATAGAGAACGAGTAAGACAAAGGAGTAGAGAGATGACATAAAGAGAAAGAGATAAGAGAGAGAGTGGGGGGTTAAGAAGTCAAAAGAAATGGGAGACGAAAATATAAGAAAACAGTGAGGAAAACCTAGGCTAATGTATTTAGGATGAAAAATGAAAAAAGAAGAACTACAGAAGAAAAAGGCTATTATATATATATATATATATATATATATATATATATATCATTCAACCACGGTAGTGGTTGAATATATGATTAAGTCCGAAATTGAATGAATCGAGACACATTCGAACCCCCACCACTAATTCCGTTCGCAACCAAATTTAAAACAGGTTATATAGTTGGATAGAACACCTCATTAGCTACATTTTGAAAAAAAATATTTCGAAAATTGGTTCAGTAGAAAAAAAGTTACAACAAAATATGTGGGTTCACAAACAGGAGAGTAAGTACATAAGTGACTAACGCTTTTTTTTTATTTTGCATAACTTTTTTGTATATAAATATTTTTATTGCGATTTTGCCAATATGACATGTTAGCGTAACGGTTAGAGTACCGGGGGTTGGTGGAAAGATTTTAGGTTCAATCCCGTGTATCGTTTTTTTTATAATTAAAAAAACCGAACTTTTTTTTAATAACTAATTTTTTTAACTCTCCTTATGATTTTATTGCAAAAAATGGTGAATTTATCGATTAAAAATATTAGTAAATTCTATGATATACATATTCTTTGAATGAACTTAAATTTTTCGTTATCACATTTGATGAAAAATGTAGTCCCATTTTTGGCAATGCGTCTGACCAATGATGCTTTTGAACCCGCGACCAGCACTGCGATGTCATCAGCATCAGCCTGGGCATAAATATTCCTATTTTAAAACTCCTTTAAAAGAGGATTCAGCATACAGTTCCATAGTAAAGGTGATAAAATCCCACTTTGGGGTTTCATTTAACTACTTCCCTTTTAACAGTTGCCCTGAGTAGTTCTACTTGAACTGTTCTGTGCCTCACCATATACTCAATCCATCGGATGAGTACTGGTGGCACATTGAGTTCTCGTAGCGACTTGAACATACTACTGAAGGGTGTGTTGTCAAAAGCTCCAACGATATCTAAAAAGACACCGAGTGCCATCTTCTTTTTTGTTAGTTTACGCTCTATACAGATCACGAATTCATGAGCCGCAGTCTTGGTAGAGACCCTGGCTCGGAACTACTGTGATTGAATGATAAATATTGCATAAATGTGTGTTTGAGAGCTAATTTTTTTGACAATCATTAATAAATATTATAAATTTATATATTAATACAATAGCAATGCCTGGAAAAATCGTGGATTATATGGAAAAATGCGCGCATGAAAAGTAATATTCTTAAGATTTTATTAAACCTGGAAAAGTAAAGGACAAGAAATTCAACCTGGAAAAGTAAAGAACAAGATATTCTAGTAAAGTAAAAAATAAGAATTTTTTAGACTTAAAATATTGCAGCTAAAAATAAAATTTGAATATTGATAAATATTTTATTTATTATTTGCATATGTTATTGTTTATTGTTGAGTTAGAAAGAATTAAATGATCCTAATTATGATATAATAAAATTATTAATTTTTATGTAAATTATAAAATTATTAATTCCATCTACTAACTAACTAATGAATTAATTTTATGCAAACAATTTTCACTACATAAATATATGCAAATAATAGGGGGAAATAAGTTCAATCCAGCGACTGACACCCTTTCTAACTCAACAATAAACAACAACTTAACTGCTTTAGGCTCAAATCAGGTTATTAAGTTAGATCCATGTCCAAGGAACCTATATCTAAAATTTCAAGTGCGTAGACCCAAAATTGTCGGAGGAGTTTGGTAGAGTTCTCATATGTCAAATCGTTGAATTTTGACCCCCTTAACAGACAAATTTCTGGCCGAAAACCGATCATATAGATTTTCGCAAATCTCAGTACCCTGTATATAAAATTTCGAGTCTGTAGACTAAAAATTGACAGAGTTATTGCGTGGGTAAATGTACACAGACACTCACACACACACAAACACACACACACGTTCACTTTTATATATATAATAGACTAGCATTTCAGCCCGGCGTTGCCCGAGTGTTTGGAGGTGTATGCTGAGCAAAGAAAAAAATGGTCAATTTTTTTAAAATTTGACCCCAATTACGACCCCTTAACATTTATTGTTTTGGGCTCAAATCAAGTCATTAATTAGATCCATGTCCAGGGAACCTATATCTAAAATTTCAATTGTTTAGATCCAAAATTGGCGGAGGAGTTTGGTAGAGATCTCAAAGGTCAAATCGTTGAATTTTGACCCCTTAACAGCCAAATTTTAAAACGGATTATAAAGATTTTCCCAAATCTCAGTACCCTGTATATCGAATTTCGAGTCTGTAGACTGAAAATTGACAGAGTTATTGCGTAGGGAAATGTACACACACACGTCCACTTTCGTGTGTGTGTATATATATATATATATATATATATATATATATATATATATATATATATATATAGTAGTGTGTGTGTTTACAACTCTCAATTACCTAAGCCATATAAAGCCATATTTGTGTATATACTCTTCTCGTCAAGAAATTATAAGCCCATGATAGGATACTTCTGTCAACGGGGATATTGGATTTTATACGTAATTTCTATATATAGCATTCTGCAAACTACATCTACATTGATTGAGGTACGGTCATTAGCATATCACATTAAATTAAATCTATTTAAATAATTAGCTCGATGATATTACTTATTCGACATAATAGTTTTGTTTTAACTGTACTAATTAAAAAAATTAAATATTTAGTTTATTTAAATTTCAATTTATATTTGATGAAACTTATTTTATCTGAAATGTGAAATCGTTTAATTTTCAAACCAGAAACGAAAGGGGAAATAACTGTGATAGAACAGAGCACGTTATTAAATATTTTCTGTAATAGATTTGTTTTCATTTCGAAATATTCTTCTAAGCTCAATTATTATTTTATTTTTAATTCTGAGAAAAAAGATTTTCGCTTATTCTTAATTTTTATGTAACCTTTTTTATATGTAAGAGAAAAAGGTAAATATGAAGAATCACTCCACCCTGGAAAATTCCTTAAAAATTACCACTATTATATGTTTTCGGGGTCGCTGAAAACGAAAATAACGTTTAAAATTACGGTAAACGAGTAGTTTCCAAGATATATATATAAAAAAAATATCTTAGTTTCAAAAAGTGGGGAATCACTTTTCTATAATAATTTTACGTCAAATGAGCACCCACTTTGTGGCCATCATATTTGTGGAGGGACTTTCTTTCCACCCTCGGAAAATCTTTTAAAATTACCACTAACATTAAAACTTCCAGGAAACAAGTAGTTTATAGGATATGAAAAAATGTACCCACTCATTTGCCGTAATTTTAAACGTTATTTTCGTGTTTAGCTCCCCCGAAAACCTATGAAAGTGGTAATTTTAAAGAAATTTTCGAGGGTGGAGTGATTTAATTAAAACTAATGTCCTCATTTACTTGCATCCTCACGAGGGTAGAGTTAGTCAGACACAGGGCCAATTTTCCATGTGAGCAAAATCCATCATCATATTTTTGTTTTTTGTGTTTTATAAAATTTAATCGGTGTTGCCCAGGATTTATTATAATAATTATACCATAGCAAGTGTGTTTGATTGCCTGCAAAACAGATTTTATTTATAATTTATTTAATATCTTAAATTAAAATGGTCAATTTTTACGACGTGACCCAGCATCGGTTAACCCCTAAAAAAAATAAAGACATGCTTTTTGTGGGCCTATTACGTTTGAGCAGTCTTTATAAATAATATGAAAGAAGAAATTTGGAAAAAAATTTTTACATTTTACTCTGGGAGATAACTTTTCTATATAAATTTAACGTAAAATGAGCACCCACTTTTGGGCCGCAAAGCGTTCAACTAGTCATGTGATCTCTATCATTTTTTCAAGTTTGCCGATCTGGGGAGGGGGCATGACAAATACCATTTATTTGTTTTTTTGGGGGGGGCGTCGGCGGGAATTACATTTGAAACATAAAATAGCTTAATTAATTTTTATGAGACCATTCTGTACTTTCACCTAACAGGTTTATAAACAGAACGAACCCCAAAATATGACAAATTCATTAAGGGGGTGGGGATTACATTATAAATATAAAATGACGAAAAATTTAATTTAATTATTTTTGGAATTAATTTTTGGTATATCTTTTTTGTCTTTTTTTTTTTGCGATCGCGCGGACATTCGCTGCTATTTTTTTTTAAACAACAGTTGTAATGATATTTTTTTAATTATTTTTTTTGGGGGGGTGGGGTCTTTCCAGTGCTCAATATCCGGAAAATAGGGTCTTTTCTGTATAGCCCTTCTGCCGAAATAT
This sequence comes from Euprymna scolopes, assembly GCF_053919585.1. Taxonomy (NCBI): domain Eukaryota; kingdom Metazoa; phylum Mollusca; class Cephalopoda; order Sepiida; family Sepiolidae; genus Euprymna; species Euprymna scolopes. The sequence goes on from NC_136500.1 coordinate 44,522,640, forward strand.
CTGGTGGAGAGGGTATCACATACTTCTTTTGGGGGGCAATTACGTTTACATGTTTTCATCCGTTCTTTTATTTTTGTTGTGGGGGTATCCACGTTGCCCATAATGAAAATGATTAGTATACATGTGTGTTTCAAACGGAACTTCATGTCAATCCAGGCAAGGCTGAGTACCCATGCTAGTATATATATATATATATATATATATATATATATATATATATATCCTTTCTGTATGGATATAAAGTGTGTGTGTCTATGTATTCAGTGTGTCTGTGTGTGCCTGGGTGTGTGGTGTGTCTGTGATAAAAGATAATAACAGTGAGGAAAAATAAGAAGAGCGATTCGAAGAAAAACCAAAGAGAGAAGACATTCACACACACACACACACACACACATATATATATATATATATATATATATATATATATATACATATATATACTAGTAGCAAGGCGATCGGCGTTTCTCGTCGTAAAATACGCTTAAATATGATATTTTAATTTGTCCAGATTCCGTTCATTTTATTATAGAGTCGTGATTTCAAAAATAACAAAATAAAAAATTTGTATTTAGGTGCCATCAGTTGGAATCGAAACCGAAAGTAAAACTGTAGCATTCAAGGCTGGTGACCTTACGATCGTACTAACGTGACATGTACATGACTTGTTTGTTTGTTTGTTTGTTTTCAATTTTGACTCATGTTGACCCCTTAAAAACTATTTTAACTTGCTAAAGAGCCATTAAAGAACGATACGTAAAGCATGCAATGATTTGAGACCTCTGGCGCTGCTCTGGTAAAAGAAGGTAAAAGGAGGAGGTAAAATTTGAAAATATGGAGACAGACAGATATATAACCTATTATATATTAGACTAGCAGAGGGGTGGCATTGCCCGGGCATAAAAGACGCTGAAATACGCGTAAAATACCCCTGATTTCGCATATATTATTATAGTCTTGATTTCCAAAGTAAAAAAAAGGATTTGGGTGCCATCAGTTAGAATCGAAATCGAAACTAGCATTTAAAGCTGGTGACGTTACCACTGTACCAATGTGACACGCATATGAGTTGAGCAACAATTAAAAATTAAATATAAGCTAAGATGAATGTACAAAATGTATAACGATTTTTCCAATTTGTACTTATTTTTGACCTATTAAAAACTATTTTAACCGATTAAAGAACCATAAAAGAACGGTGTGTAAAAAATCCAATCATTTTGGGTCCCTAGCGCCGCTTTGCGACTTTTTGTTTCGGAAGAGATAAAGTTTTAATATATGGTGACAGACAGACTTATAGCCTTTTATATATTAGATATATGTATGTATATCTGTATTTATGTGTGTAAAAAAAATTTTTAAACTTGATTACAAAGAAAGTTTGGAAATGTATACATATATATATATATATATATATATATATATATATATATATATATATATATATATATATATATATATATATATATATATATATATATATATATATTTCAAAAGTTTCTTTGGAATCAAGTTTTTTCATTTTTCCTGGCTATATAGAGCTGAAAACGAGACTGATAGATATTGAATATAATAAGGGTTAGACTCAAACAGGGTAACACCATCTTAGGTGAGGTCACGTAAGGACCCCTGATCGTCTTCAGGAAACTTCGGCTCGTGGTGTCTGGTTCTACGAGAGGCTGTCACATTGATATTCTGAACGCCTCGGTGTAGACTTCGTCTGTAAGCGAAAAAGCTGTGTTTGCAAGAAGGAAAACAGAAGACTGGGTTCTATTCTACGAAAAAATTAATTACACAAAAATTACAGACGTTATACACATATGCATACTTCAAGTTCTTAACACATTTTTTTTTAAGTATCAAGTCTTTCTTCTTCGTAGATGACACTCAGACGAAATGGAGGGTTCAGGGTGCGATTATTAGTATCTCGAGATCCTGCGCCAATCTGGAATCTGACTAATTTTCGAGCGGCATTGGCCTTATATAGTGGGGTGTGTGGTCGGGGTGAAAAATTCCCTAAGCCAATCAAATTACGACACGCATCTGGGAGGAAACCCCCCAAATGCGGATTGCGGGTGTGCAGCTCAGCCATATCACCAGTTTTGTAATCTGGGACCAAAATTAATATCTATTCCCATGTCCTTAGAGGTCATCCCCGTCATTCAGAATGTCCCCGTCTGGAACCAGAACACCTGGCCCGGAGTTCTTCAGGCCAGCAAGTGCACTCTCGTTTCTACATTGTCTGACATTCCCTGCCATCTAACACAAAATAACAATTATATCTCTGAATTTGACAATAACACAAAATATATATCTGATTTTTTCAAACAGTAAAACAAAATATATTTATATATTTCAATTCAAGTGTCTGTGATATCCGCTATTGCTCTGGATTAATTAAAGCAATCTTAGCATAGTTACCAGGCCTTCTTCAGGTACCTGGGAAGTCTGAACCCCCTGAGTGGGGAACAAAACGCTCCTCTAAGTCAATTAGGTCACAACAGAGAAGATAAGGCTCATAGATAAAACTTAGTAAGAGACGGCTAACTTATCTTAAAGTGAGTTGCAAATGACAGCTTATTAAAACAATTTAAATTACAGTAAAATAACACAATTTTATCTTAAATAAACCATGCGATTATGTCTCTTTTCTGTTTGTATATTTTAAATTCTTACCGTATGAATAATTGCCCTCGCACGAAGCACAAAATATTTTCTACTACTTCTGTCGATCTAATCTAATAGGCGTTTTTGCTTTACGATGATATGATTATCCGGCCCAATGTATTTTGCTTTGGGATGTTTTAATTTTTTATCTCGATTTTTCCCGTAATGTATTGAATATTTGTTAATGAAACCTATAAAAATATGTTCCTTATTTCATTCTAAACACCTTTCCTTTTTAAAGAATTAAAAAAATACACTTGAAAAACATTATTTAATTTTTTTGTTTTGTTTTGAAATTTGAACATTTTATTAGTTTAAGACATTATATGTAATGAGCTGGTTGCATAGTTACAATAGGAGGAGAAATACCGATAAACGGACAGAATGTAAGAGACATATATACCACTAGAGTGAAAATATATATTATACTAAAACTCTCTGTCCATTTATCACGATGTTTGTTTGTTTGTTTGTTTGTTTGTCACGTTTTTTAGGATATATTTTAATATCTAATAAACCAGATAGAGGCAATAAGAAACTTGTGTTGTAGTAGTGTCCTGGAGGTCTCTCTACTTACATGTAGTGCTTTTAGTAACGCTCTAATAATCTCTCATGTTTTCTTTTTTAAATATTCTCTTCTGGGGAGGAGATGAAGCGCTACTGAATGCACTAATTAAAATTAAGAAACCCCCAGAGCGCTACTAAAATTGTTTTAGTAGTGTTCTGGAGTTATTCTTAATTCTAATTAGTGCATTCAGTAGCGCTCAGGAAGCCTCTTGCATTTTATTTCATTTTCACTGCTCACTTATGAACTTGTTTATATTTTGCTTTAAAGTGGTAGATAAACAGGTGAAAATATTATAACCTATGTATATGCCATGTCGAAATTAGAATGATTTTTAAAAATTACGAGTAAAGGAACCAGTAACAGATTTATTACAAGAAAGAAACAACGCACTTCAGGTGAAAACATTATGTGCCTACGTATCTAGGGCAAGATTGTTAGTTTTCTAGTTACATGGAAATGTTTTTGTGTTTTAACTTATTTTAAAGCGTTTTCTTACAAATAAACGTGGTGTATAACGCATTACTTTTACCAAAGGCAAGATAATTTTCGTAAATGAGAAAATACAGTACTTGTACAGAATTCCACCTATTGGGAAAAAAACAAATAAAATATTGCCCGTGACTAACAGAAAAGGTCGTACAAAATTCATGTAAAATGATTGAGTCATTTTATTTTTGAATAAAAAATAAAGTACAGATTTCTATCCATATAGAAAAAATAAACAAAATCTTGTGACAGAAAGAAACGATCCTAAAACAAAACATCATGTAAAATAGTTTTATTTTTAATAAGAAATAATGTACTTATACAGAATTCTACTCATATAGAAGAAAAACGAACAAAATCTTATAAGGCGTACAACAAAAAACTACGTAGAATAATCGGGTGGATTTATTCATAAATAAGAAATAATGTACTTAAAAATAATTTTAGTAGTGCACTGGAGGCCTCCTTAGTTTTAATAGGTGCTTTCAGTCGTGGCCCTAAGTTTTTTCGACTAATCGCTTATCTACTAGAGAAGGAATAAAGACTTTATTTTAGTAGTGTTTTAGATACATACTTAGTATAGCTCTGGAGGCCTTCTAAGTAATATTTTGTTAATGCTCACTTAAAAGAATGATTTTTCTTCTAGTAGACATTAGAAGCTTAGGTTTTATTGTGCTCTGGAGGCCTCCTTAATTTTCCTTAGTGCTTGCGATGGCGTTCTGGAGGCCTCCTGTTTTTTACACTGCACGCTTATAAAGTAATCTTCTTTTTCCTATTTGTTTTAGTGGTGCTCTGGAGGCCTCCTTAATTTTAATTAGCGCTTTCAGTAGCGCTCTGGGGTCCTGGGTTTCCTTCTTTTTTTTCCTTTTTTTTTGTTGTTTTTTGTTTTTTTCACTGCTCTTTAAAAGTTCTCTTCTAGAGTGGGGGTAAAATATTAGTTTTATTAACGCTCGACGGTCTGGGGGGGGGCTCCTTACTTATATTCAATGCTTTCAGTAACACTATGAAAACCTGAGTTTTATCTTTTTTCACTCCTCACTTTAAAATATTTTTTCTTCTATGGGCGCATAGTAAATTGTTTTTTGTAGTGATCTGGAGGCTTTTTTAGTTGTATTTTTTCATTGATTATTTTAAAAGATGTTTTCTCTTCTAGCGGGTAAAAACTTGTTTTAGTAGTGCTCTGGAGGCCGCCTTACTTTTATTTTCTGCTTTCAGTTGCGCTCCCAGGCCTCCTAAGTGTTATTTTTAGTGCCTACTTAAAAAAAATTATCTTCTAGTAGAGTTAGAAAGTTGGTTTGGAGACCTCATTAATTTTTTAGTGCTTTCACTAGCGCTCTGAAAACCTCCTTACTTTTTTTTCTGCTCACTTACGAAATTATTTTTGTTTTATTCATTATATGTTACTTGAAAGTGATAGATATATTTGGTTTTAAAACAAACGTTTTTCATGATAATGACAGATAAAGAAATAAGATTTAAAAGAAATATGTTAAGCAAACTTTTTAATATATCTTTGTTATTTATCGTACCGGTCAATAATCTTAAACTCTGGAGCAATAAATTATTAGTAGGACACTCGGTAAACAGTATATGCTCAATTCCCTAGATGTATAGTAATGCAGTAGGTTACATGGAGTGTTATAGATGTTGAATGCAGATGTACATAGTACTCTAAATACAACTGGTATATGCAATAATTTTACTCTCGTTAAGTATTATGTTGAATCAAACAGTGCTCAATACTCTAGCTAGAATATTTATGAGATTCAAGAAAGAGTAGGAATAATGGAATACAGAGGATAAATAGACGTAAAGACAGCAGAGTATATTTAATTTCATTTTTTTCAATTATATTTTAATAATCTTCTTACAAATAACTTTAGTTTTAAACCCAAAGCATAATCTTGAAGCAAAAAAAAAAAACAATTCAACTTGTGAAAGGCATGCAAAAATTTAAATTAAAAAATGAAGTAAAAGATAATCTTAAAAGATAAGATACAACTTAGGAGAGCAAGGCATGGAAATGGTTAAACAAAATGTCTTTTTATGAATCAAAAAATTCAGGTATAAGATTTAATTTAAAATTTATTAAAGAAAAATATAAAAATTTAAAATATAAGTGTATTAGAATGCTATAGTAATGTGGGTTACCGGTATGAGAAGTGTTGTGGAAAATGAACAAAAATAGACAAACGGGTGGAAATCTTGTAGAATAGTGAAATACTGTACGTCTATTAATTTTTCAAATATCCCATATAAAATCAGTAAATGGCAATTTACTGTTTCGGGGTCCGGGATGGTCGGTGCCTTTGATATTTCGGGATAACATCTCTTTGTCAAAATGAAATAAGGTGCAAAATTCGATGAATGTTTTAAAAGACAGAAACCGCCATAGCAATGAAACAAGAAAAATGAGTTTAAACTACTACGCAGAAAACAAATTCTAATTAATAATGTTCTAATTAAATCTGGGGTGTGATAATATATAATATTATTATATCAGTACTTGATCTTATTTTTACTTTTTTAATTGTTTCCATTTATTTATTTATTTATTTATTTACTTCTTTACTTTTTCTTTTTATTTATAGATTCATTTTATTTTTTTATTTATTTTTAGTTTTATAAAAATTTAATTTCAATTCCATCTAAAATTGTATTTGTTTTATGTACATTTGGTTGCACATTTAAACAAACATTAGTAGAAAATTATATATCTATATAGTTAATTGATTAATACTAGATACAAGAAAAGTACAATACAATGTACGCAACATAAAATAAATCTAATTTTTTATAAATAATTTAAATTGAATATTTATGCCTCGCTTAGTAAAATTTATAAAAATGCACTTTGAAAATTGATAAATTTCCAATGAAATCTTGTACTTTAATTTTTAAAGTTAATAAAAACATTTCGTTTAAACATTTTCATACCTTGCAAGAAATGCTTTTCGGACTTATAATATTCTCTTTCGTGTAAGGTAATCATTTTTTTTAATAAATCTCTTTTTTTTTATTGTTTCAACTAGAACCTTACTAAAGCGATAATATTCCGTTTTGTCTGGATAAATAAAAGGAATAGTACATTTCAAAATGTATCTTTGTTTAATTGTAACAATGAGATGATTAAAACGATATTAAAAACAAAGTTGAAAGAATTTAAATTAATATACGACAGAATTAGATATTGGAACAATTCATGTTAAAATATAAAATGTGTAAATTATTTTTATATTAATAACTTAATTTTTATTTTCATTCATCTGGATTGATCAAATGAATGTCAACACGCCATATCAACATGAAATCCCCCTATTTGCAATGTTAATGACAGCGTTCTATTTAGAAAGCCATCCTTAACATCAGGGGAGGGTATGTCGCATTTTAAATTAAGCGGCTGGCAGTATTTTTTTGGCTGCTTACGTAACCTAGATGAATACAATTTAGCACATACAGAAAAAGAATTGCCCCGTTGAGTTAGCCATTGAGCTCGGTTTAGTAAGTTTGAATCCTGGAAAAATAAGTTTGCAAACGCAATTCATTTTTTTAAATGAATCTTTCCGTTCCCTTTATCTTCCCTCATATCTCCCTCTCTCTCTCTCTCTCTCTAAATATATATTTATATAAATATATATAAATATATATATATCGTTAGCTCTTCAGCTATGAGGTAAATAGCATTAATACTTAGTAATTGTCTGTATTTTTCAGATGAGTTGTTTTCATTGATTGAGATTGTCGGACTGACTTCCTCATCTTGGTTGTTATTGTCACAACGTTTCGGCCGTTTTGCCCTCCGGCCTTCGTCAGGTGAACGGTTTGTTAGGAGTCTCGAACCCAACCCTTTATTATTATTACGGGGGTACTGTGTTCGGACTCCAGCTAGGCTTTGGGACATAGTTGCTGATTCTCTGTTTTTCAATGTTACTTTTTTCACTGCCTTCGTTCAGGATTGAACTCAGCACCTTTGGGTAACTGTAAACTTTGATACAACGTCTAGGACCACTCGGCCATAGGACAATTCTTAGTTGTTTTTTTTTTTGTTAATGTTAAACCTATGTTGTTATTCAAGGTTTTCTCTCTCTATCAGAGGTGTCCAAATTGCATTCAGCTCTATGCTTGGTTTGCTCAGTAGGTTGTTATGTCCGAGCATGTGAGCTGTTTCTTTAAGTTTTCTCACTTTCCAGTGGGTCTCTCTGTTTATTATTTTTACTTCATCCCATAGGGGGCGATGATCCCCCCTCTCCATCCAGACATGGTTGGCTATACCCGATTTTTAATTAATACTTGTCATGACATTCCTTATTTGTTATAATGGATTATTCTAATCTCCTGCTTTATTTTCAGTTTTATTATGCAGGGAGAGTAAAAGAGAGAGAATGTAGACACTGTATTAGAACGAGAACGCGTGAGGGTTATAGACAGAGATCAAAGTGCTACAAATTATGTAAAAAGAGATTCAAAAGATGTGTACGTCTATACATTGCCTGGATGTGCCTACAAGATGATTTTATTCCTCTATATGATGGACACCGCCACTGCCTCAGCTGGTAGGCTGTTCCACTGAGCAGAAACGCGGACAGAGAATGCTGCCTTTCTTTTAATGGGACGAAAGAGAGTATGGTACGTATTTTGCTGGCGATTTGACACTGGTAAAAAAAATAATATTCGATACGTGTATTTAAATTCTTGTTGATGCTAGTTTATGACGTAACACGACCTTGCTTAAATGTTGTATTAACTAGTGAAACTCGCTTGCTGCTGACTGTATACTTTTAATATGGGCATATAATAACTACTAATGCCTTACAGAAGATATGTCCCGAAGACGAATATATGTGCGCATTTCTGTTTCACATGAATGACAGAAAATAGTGGAAGAAATAAGTTTCCTTGCTATAGAGATTTTATTTACAAGGCGTCAACACATAGAATAATACAAATTACACATTTCAGTCTGAGTCCGATATTATTGAGTTGTTACATAAGAAAAGCTGTCCCCTTATGTAAGAAGGCAGATTAGATAAGTGAAAAGGCTACAATCGAACCCTATAAGCAAGTTGAAATCTTAGGAATGTGGTTGATTGTTAATTCTTTTATGTCAGAAAAAGAGCGAATATCCGTTCTTTTAAAAATAACTGGATCCTTAATATATCAGTTAACAGAATGGACAATGCAAGTTTATAGATAATGATTAAAAATAGGTTAGATATTGAACAGTTGAAACTGGGAATTCTTTGTTTGCCAAAAGTGTGTTTGGACAGACATATGTAAAATCAAGGTGAAATTTATTCATGTAGAAGAGCCACAGTCTGGCGTCATAAACAAAGGAGATTCTCGATATATTGAGATGAGGTTCGAAGTTAGAACGGGAGATCACAACCAACAGTCACAGTGATAGAGTCAGTTAGAGACGAGAGATGGACAGCGACTCTAGTGAAGCTGATGACCTTAGAGGCGAAGGGTTGAAGAGAGGCCATGTAGCTATATAAGTTTGAATTCCTGATGTCATCAATCAGCCGGCTGAGGATAAAAAAATCATTAAATATTTTGTAACTGTCTGTATTCGTGTCGTCATTCCACAAACTGACAGGTAAGTGTGTTTTATCTATCATCATCTTTAATGAACTTTGTATAACTCCTTCCTCAAGTAATGTGTCCTCCTCTGTGTTAACAAGAATTGTATAATTGTCTTTGCTTCGTAATACTAATATGAAGTCCCAAAGAATCGTCACAGTTGTCGTCGTGTGTGTAATCTATATAAATGTCATTAAAATCTGTTTAATGTCCCTGTAAAACATATCTCCGATATGAACCCCCGTCATCCTTAAATATGAGCACAATAGAGTTTGTGTGTCGCAACCCTCACGAGCAGAAATAATATATATTATTTTCCTTAGTTCAAAGCTATAATTTCGTTCGTGCGTCCCAGCGTCGGTCTCCTGCTGGTCTCGTGTTGAGACACGGGGACTCACATAACAGATGTAAAAAAGAGGAGATTACTCGAGCTGTAATAGAAAAAGAGTTACCTTATCTTGATCGTAGTTCCTCCTAACACACCTAAAGCTTTGGTCTTTTTCAAGACCAAAACCATATAGGCATATTTTTTTTGTGATAATTATCTTTCGTTCTTTTATGTCTTTACATAAAGTGGTTTTACGCCTTGCTTGGAGCGATTTTCATTAAAATAACTGAATCCTTACCCTCGTGTATATTTTAATCTTATGGTATTAAAATATATAGGAAACCCCTCAGGGAAACAAACGTTGATAAACTCAGCTTAAATATAATGCAAATTTACTCCGCTAGCTCATTATCGCTTTGGAAAGTTCTCTACTTAACATATTTGAAACTTTCTTTTTTATAATAAACATTTCATCGTTATAAATAAATAGCAATTGAGCAAAAAAAAAAAAAAAGAAAACAGTTGTTGTAAGCAGGCAGGCTTGAACCCGTGACGCGAAGTCGCAAAAAATAGTGAAAGTGTGTGTGAGGGTGTCGGTTGAGTAAAAGAAAAGGAAAATTGCGAGCGCAAAAAAAGATGTGGTAGTAAGCAAACAGGCTCGAACTCGTACCGCGAAGGAGGAAAAAAAATATTTAAAAAAACGTAACGCGTTTGCTGCTGCGTCCGTCGCCAAACCGGAAGTAAAGAAGTTTTAAATTAAGGCTAGAAAATCGAAAAGAGGTCATGGCTTTCGAAAATATTTGCGTAAAACGCGATCCCGCTCTGTAGAAAAGTGCCCAGTTGAGGGTGAAGGAATTTATATTTTTCGCCAATTTATTTTATATTTATCGTCCGAAGGGTCGTTCTTAAAAAATCATATCAATCTCGTGAAAATCCGTCGCCTATGTCAAAAGTTTTGCGAGACATACAACCATATATACATACATACATTTAAACAGACAGATGAGATTTATATTGTAGATGGTGATTTTTCATTTTAAATATTATTTATTTTTAAAACATGATCTTAAAAAAATGAAGAAACTGAATTTAACTTTTTACTTTATCCGTTACGCAACAGGTCCTAACAGTCCTAAGTGAGATTCTTGTGGAAGTTGAAGGTTCAATCTTCAGTGTAGGCGATGGTAAGCATACACTTACGATTTACTTAAAACTTCTACCCGGTCATGGCTGACAGAATGAGAATATGCTACCCCCGTGGATTAAATAAAGTTTTCCTTTCGAAATTCAGTCACCAATTTTTTTTTTTCTGGTGTATCTAGTAAAACTCTGGAATCTTTTTCTGAGGCTCAATCCTCGGTTCGGGCGATACTCAAAATAAAGTTGCGAATTACTTAGGGTTCTAACCATTCTGATTGACGGAGCGAGAGCATGCTACCCACGTCGATTTAATGAAGGGTTCAGTCCGAAATTCCGTACTGATCCCGGAGTTTGACGTAAAGATTCCAGAGTCCAAAAAGAAAAATAAATCTGAAGGAGGGCAAGGCTTACATCGGCCGAAACGTAGTGAGATTAACACTAAGCGCAACAATGAATAACAATTTGTAATATTAAAATCAAAGTAATTGTTGAATTGAAAAAAAAACAATAACAAAATATAGTTAATTAATGAAATTACTTTTGGCACAGCAATGCGCAAATTAGTTAATTTTGCTACTATAATCTGACATGAATAAGCAGTATATAAAACAGATATTATGCTGCTGTCATGCAAACTCCTGAAATATGATGTTTTTACGGTATTCTGTTAGTGCGAGAAATTAGCCCAACTTGCGCATTTATTCATTAGGCGGGAATTTTTTATGGAAAGAGCTCCAGACAAGCTGTGGGGCCACTTGATGTAAGAAGTTAACATGAGCAATAGATTATTATTCAAAGACGGAAGATACCTATTGACCTTAGTCTAAAAAAGATGAAGGCTATTGGTAGAATTAGCAGGAAGCTACTGAAATAGGAATCTGTATTACAATGCAGTATAAAAACAGCGAATTCGGAGACCACTAGACCAATGAGCCAAAATAGCTGGAACAAAGGAAACATTCAATAGATCACACAATTCTGAAGAATACGTGGCATAATAGTATTTATAGAACATACTGAGACTAGCAGCATCACGTCGCTGAGAGAGAGGTTGCATAGAAGATGGGTGGGGCCAATTAAATTACAGATACGTTTCTGCACCTTATCAAGAACTCTCAAATTGAATAGAAATTCACCAGCCCAAATTGACGATAGTACTCCATACATAGTTTGACAGTAGATTTGATGAGGTAGGTTTAGTTTTGATAAAGATATATTAATTGAATTGCAAGGAAGCAAAATGTCGCTCGTTTCAGAAACATTGCAATAGAAAGTACGTTTTGTGTCCCTGAACTAAACGGAGTAAATACATTTGATTCTGATACGCCGGCCTAAGGCGTTCAGATTTATGCATTGATATTAAAGCAAACAAGTATCAACGGATACTTTAAACCCCTGTTTGACTGCTCTTTAAAAGCAGACGAAAATATCGACAAAGACATTTTATATGCAAATTATGGCTTAAATGGCGGTAGGATCTATTTTGCAAACGATTGAACTTGTCTGAATGTGGTAGCAACTCGGCGTAATGGCTTCAACATCAAAGCATTTAACTCGGTCCTTTCAAATTATTGATCACCGAACTTATAGACACCAAATATGGAGGACATAAAGAAAAATAGATTATCAGACATTTTGTTAAACGGGTGTTTGATTTCGTGTGGTTGTTTTGTTTTACGCCATATCAACCCTCTTCAGGTTAGTTAATGCTAAATTTGGTTATTTTATTCAATGATTTTATGTTCCAAGTTCTTTATGCCTTCAAATAGTTATTCATGGTATTCGGTTTGGGTATTTTGTAGAGGAAAATTGTTGTTTTACATTTTGACTTTGTAGAACATAATTAAGTTTTGCAAAGGGATAAAAAGAACATAAATATTTTGGTGCGTTTTAGGTCAGAATTCAATATCTTTAGACAGTTTGATCTATCATTATTTTCATGGAAAGTACTCGACTAAACGTCAAGCTATGGTCCCCATCCCTGCAAAACGTTCATAGCAAATACTCGTCTAGCTACAACCACTGTCAACAATTCCCCACATTCTCCATCTGTGTCTAAATCTGAACGCAAATTCCATGAACAAAGTTTGTTTCCTAGGATTGCCCACCTGTGGAACTCAATACTGTGGCCTTGCTCTCCAGCTAACTACAGTATGATTATTTTCAGGCCCAATATAAACAAGTTCTTTTTGAGCCGCTCCCTTAGATAATCAAAATCTACCCCACTTCCACCACCACCGATCACTATGCTGTTGTTTCATGGACCATCTTACACACATTAATACTTATTCTCGAGCGTCTTTTAGACTCTGACAAGTGGTAACGCCATTGTAAAAAAGGCGAACTTGTTGATATTTTTCTTGCACTTGGTTCACCGAGTATATTCGCTAAGTAATGTTTTGAATTCTTTTTAATGCGCCCGGTCGCTCTTATTATTACTAAAATAATGGAGACCTTGCTGAGATTCTAGTTTATAACTGACTCTTTAATTTTGATTGTTTGTATTTCTCTTGCAATTGGTTCACCGGGTATATTCGCTAGAAAAATTTTGGATTTTTTTTTCCTGGGCCTGGTTGCTGCTATGATTACTGGAATGATGGAGATCTTTTTAAGATTCTAGTTTCTTTATATGTGGTACATAATGTTATATTCGCATATCCCTCCATATTTACATGAATAAACCAGAAAGCAGCAGCAGCTGCGACATCGACAATAATGGCGACGCTAGGACAAATCCGTTCGTCGATGTAATGCAAATGAACTCACTAAATACACACGACAACTTCAAAGCCCAGTTTTTCATATACACACATATATAGAATAGCTCGCACATCATTTCAACCAAGAAAACCGCCAGAAAAGGCCGCACAGCAAAAGAAAAACCAAAATACAAAACGCAAACATCGCAGTAAACGCAACTTAGGCAGCATATAAACGCAAATATCTATTCCACGAAACACTGCAACAATATAACACCGAGTAGATTACATTCACAACTTTCTTAGTTTAAATCGATGTCACACATGCATACATACACCAAACAGACAATTCCCTGCAATGCATTAAAACAGAACAAATAAACACATTTAAAAAGCAAAACTCAAGCCAACGGTTATAACTCTCTTTGCTCACACCTATGTCCACGTCATGACTATAAAGCGTCAGCCTTCGCGACAAACGAGTGAGCCGAGCCCAGAGACAGGCAGTCAACCAGCATGGGGTAATCATCGGCTCTGTCAGATTCCTTTTCCCGACGTTTTAAACAACTTTCGCGCGCATCATTCATCAACTTATCCACATGGAAGCACCAACAGCGAGAATTAACATTTACATTTCTTATTTCATCACAATTCCTATCAGCGCCCGATTTTTCTCTCCTAAGAAGTTACAAACATAAACTTTACGCCAAAAAATCTTTCCTAAACATTCTCACATCCTTACGAACTTTGAACACTTTAGTTTGTTTTTGCTTTCTCGTTAAGTTTGATATTTTAATGAACGATCGAGAAATCAATCATTTAAAATGTAAACCTATATTGTTTGTCTGATTCTTTCTCGCCGCCATACGCTTATTTTTAATATAACAATAAGTATTTGGTATTTAGCTAGTTTCTCCCTCTTAGCTCGGTTTAAATCAGCATTATTAGGAACACTGGCATCAACTAGGGTTGCTACTTTCTACTTCTATACTCATATGACTATATATATATATATATATATATGTTTAGATATTGTAGATGGCATATGATTTGTTTCCAACAGTTATTTCTGGTATATGTTCCGAAGGTTTGCTGCTACACTGTATATTCAATTAGTTGTACTATTCAACTTGTGGATTGAAACTTATTTTGCAGACGAGAACTATTCATACTCTGCTAATATAAATAAATAAATAAATATATATATTTATATATATATATAGGTGCGTGTGTGTGCGTGTGATAGAATGTGTGTGTGTGTGTGTGTGTGTGTGTGTGTGTGTGTGTGTGTGAATCAAATCATGGCACTAAAGGCAGTTTCCGTAATCGATCGAAAGTAACCTTATTGTTTTTAAACGACGCGACATCATCTTCTGATAATTTCTGTGATGCTTTGCTTTCAAAGTCTTCCTATTGTACTTCAGTTTTGTCGTTTCAGTACAAAGTAAACGCCAGTATGAAACATTCGGGCCGGATTCCATTTTGTTATATTTCCTGGTAAAGTTATGTTGTATGCATTTGCGAAGTTTAGTTCATCCGTATGTCCCACCGGAAGTTAAACATAAACTTTTATTTGAAGCGCATTGCCTACGTTCTCATATTTTGGTCTTGAATTCCGAATTAATTCTTTTATTTACTAAACTTTTTCTCTCTAGTTTGGATTTTTTCGAACTACTGTTATCTTGAACGTTACTTGCGTAACAAATCAGCCATTCTAGAAATTTATTTCTTGAAATAAAAAAAATGCTTGCAAAAAATGACTACTTCACAAAAATTATTTTATTGATTATATTACATAACCTAGAATGTATTGTGGTTTACTTATATGAAATATTAAAAAATGCTTGAGTTATAATCCATTTT
Organism: Euprymna scolopes; assembly: GCF_053919585.1. Classification (NCBI taxonomy): domain Eukaryota; kingdom Metazoa; phylum Mollusca; class Cephalopoda; order Sepiida; family Sepiolidae; genus Euprymna; species Euprymna scolopes. Next base: position 44,537,968 of record NC_136500.1, read on the forward strand.
GCTTTTTATGAAATAACCATTTAATGAATTTTTTCGTGATGTTAGGATTTTGATACAATTATTCATTTACATAAAATGATTTAAGGATTACATTGGGTCAATCATTAAATCCATTAAATCAAGAGTGTGGTCATCCAACTTGT